>NW_027278817.1:125000-406804 GCF_046629955.1 Centroberyx affinis | reverse complement strand
TTCGTTAACTAGCAGTTCGTTCCTGATTTGTTCCTTACTCGTTCCTTGGTAACTACGCACGTTTTTGTGTACCTTATTGTAAAGTGTTACCAACATGTTAACAGCGAATAAGTGAGTCCAGAGCAGCCCATGTAAGCGGCCGACTGTTGGTGAACATTCACTGTATGACGGCACACATGTTAAAAAATGAAAATCTCCTTAAGTGAAATATCACTTAAAGATTATCGAGCCGTAGACGAAAGGATGTGAGGAGCTCGTTACACGCAGGCAAAACTGTGACAGCACAGACCTTAAGCACTATCCCCATTAAGACTTAACAACATCTGTGGGGGAGCATATGTCCTCTGACTTTCCCAGTTGATCTCAATAATGTATACAGAGCTGGAAAGCCATTTACATAAAAACCCATGTAGGCTCAGGTAAAATAGCTGGTAGGCAGTCAGAGGCTCTTGCTTGCCTCCCTGCTCATGCATATTAATCACCACATGATCACCAGAGCTGCGCTTCCCCTAATAAGGATGGCCAGTCTTGTTGGAGAGGACTATAGGATCAAAATAGCACATGCTACGGACTTTCGGTGACCTTGGTGAATTAACATGCAGAGAGCAGAGGGCAACACGCTATGCATGAAAACCCTTCCTGCATCTCAGCCGGCACAAGAGCGAGCAGGCCAGCTGGAAGGGAAGAGAGAGAATGCATTTTATTCAGATATTCCTGAGAGATAAAGGCAAATTCTAACTGATGAATATGCAATGTGCAGTTTATGAAAAGAGCTTTGGGTGGCAACACATGGGAGGATCTCCACGGTGTATGCAGTATGCATTCTGTCAGTCTGTCAGATAAATTGTTATGAAATAAGACTCAATTAAATTGACTCTGAAAGGCAAAAGGCCAGGGTGATGAGGGAATATTATGTCTCTAAATTCAATTAAAGTAGAGAATAGTAGCGGTCCCAGCAGGCCGACCATTCACCTTGTTTACCCCAACCAGCATGTTCCATGTCATTGACCACACAGCCCCCTTTACCTGCTACGTCTCAGTAGCTACAGCTAAATGAAGCACAAACGGCAAAATATCTCCACAATTTGCACAATTCTGATGATGCAAAGGGGTCCAGCTGACTTTCATTAGCGTTGAACAGCAGTTACCTATATATGAACTGTCTATGAGACTTTATAAATACATTCATACGCCTGTGTTTTAGTTTCACATTTTAACTGGCCACACTTAATAACTGACCTGTTGTGTGCCTCACCCCTTTCTGGAAAATGAGCCATCATCGATGAAAAAGAAAATAAATCATAAGTTTTGAATATCCATATTGTTGTATTTTACATTTTGTAATTCAAATCATCATGTAATTTACAATAACATACGTCTGATCATTTGAGTATTTTGGTATTTTGTATAGTATGCAGAAAACCAAAAAGCCCTTGAAGAGCTACCTAAACAGCTCATTGCTAGGATAGCAGGCTGATAAGCAATACATTTTTCACTGATAAGCTATGGTTCACTACAGATGTAGATGGTGCATCTCAGGACCCACATGCCCTCATATCATTGGGTGTTCCAACCTGCAACCACTCAAAACCAGGGGCCGTATTCACAAAACATTTTATCTTACCACTAGGAGGACTCCCGAATAGCATTAAAAGTTCCTAGCTAAGAGTTTCCTCTTAAAACCTATTCATGAAGCTGCTGAGACCAAATTTTACCAAGGAATGTGGAGAAATCTTAAGCTAAGAGAAAGGGCGGGGTTGACCTTGTTGCTATGGATGATGTTGTGTTTCATGAAACAGTGATTGGCTGATAGGGGATGGGTCTCTGTCAGTGAATTCATCATAGAAATACTGTAGGAGGTATCATGTTGCCATATTCAAATAAAGATTTTAAAATAAAAATGTAGGCTAAGTGTCACTGATTTAACATGAAACAAAGAATAATATACTGACTAGTCAAGTATATGTGCAGCTAATTGTCAGCCTCTTACATGTCTGTCGTTAAACAATTAGCGGATATTCATATAAGCAGCCTTTTAATTATCAATTATTGACAAATGCGTGTTCATCTTGTGATGGTACAATAATTCAGACATGTGTCCCATCTATAGCACCCACTACACCGGGTAGTCCAGCTATGGCCATAAAGTCGACTTTGTGTCTTTGTAGCTGGCGAACATCAAGAGGAAACCGTATGAATTGCCGGACGATGTGGGGTCTGGAGAGGGCATTTATTATTTGATGTGATATTCTACTGACAGATGACTGACATATACCTAGTTCGTCGGCACCACATAGCTGCATTTTCCCTGTGGCCAAGTAGCATAGAGTTGTCACAACCATGATCTCTGGTGTTATTGGGTTGTTTCTGTTTGTTGGTGAAGTGACTGCATCCCTGACTAGCTCTACTATGATCATAATACCCTTGCGATTAAGGCGATACTGCTTTAAAAGCTCAGTATCATTAAATGTTTCTAAAATGTTGACCCGATTACGAGGCGGATTGCTGGCAGCAGTCATTTTAGGATTGTTTGTGATTTGGTTTTAGTGACTTAGGAGTCCTCTTGACTACCCCTAACTTTTCACAGAGCTGGTTTTAGCACTAAAACGCTTTGTGAAATACTCTTAGACCAAAAATGTAGGAGTCCTAAAATTAGGACTGACACGGCCATTATTTTTAGGAGTTTCTCCTAAATCAGCAAGTTGGGAGCTACTTTTAGCCTTAAGATGTTTTGTGAATACGGCCCCTGGAATCCAGACCAAAGGGATGAACAGCATCTTCCATATGAATACATGCATGCTAGCCTAATTGAGCAGTAAGACAAATTTACACAACTCGCTGGTTGCATACCTTTTCTTGTGTCAATCACTTTTTATTTACTTGGCATGAGACAATCAGGATTTTGTTTGTTCATGTAAATCAATATCAAATATGTAATTTCAGTATTTTGAAAATATAAAATCTGTATTTTATTTATATCCATTGCTTCCCACCAGTATTTTATTTTGACACATTTGTTGAAGTAGTATTTCTAACAAGATACTGTGCATCTTGATGTGTATTTGCCAATCTGTGCGAGTGTGTGTGCAGTCATGTACAGCATGTGTGATGCACTTCTGAACAGCGTGTTGGAGGCAGTGGTAGTATGTAATTAAAAAAACAGTAAAAAAACAAACAAACAGCTGTTTGCACACTATGGGGATCATAAATATTTTCAGGCCAGTTTTAACGTGCTAATTTCCATTGGGATCGTATTTCAATTTAACCGCTCCACTTCATTTCCCACCCCTCCCCCCCTCCCAACAGGATGTAGTGTCATTACCGTGGAGTGTTTCTTTACCTGTGGCAATCCGTTTCACGGTGCTGAGATTACAGGCAGGCCTAATTAAGGCTGTTGTTATATTTATAGAATTAGTGGGGTATTAATTGGAGCAGAACAAGCCGAGAGACCGTAAGGCGGGCAGACGGACGTGGGGGAGTAAACATCTTTTATCAGACTGCACTTTTATCTGTGGACTCGGAGGAGCACCAATTGCATTCACAACGCATGTTAATCCATCGCACTTCGAGGTCCCCAGAGTAACATCAAAACAAACACGGCAAAATGGGCGGTTGTATGATGGCTCAATGTGCATGTTTTCACACCTAGGTGGTAATTTGACTCGAGACAGGTCATATTCATGAATTCCTCACAGCTTTAGACACAAATCAGGAGGTATGGACCTGTGAGCGCTGCCATCTGAAAAAGAGTAAACATATTAAAGGCTGAGGTTTGTGGTCCATTAACCAACAGACCAGATCAGCGGCAATCACCTTAACACTTACTGTGGGGCCAATAAAAGCCAGATTGGATTGTGTTTTTCCAAAAAGGCAGTCGAGTGAAAAAACAGCCTTACTCTTAGAATGCTGCGGCTGCATCGATTTTGCACTGGGGTCACTTCTGTCTCGCTATCAGGCGAAACATGCCAGAGGTCCTTAGGCGGACAATGGACCAATAGCAGGCCTGATTTCTTCTGACAACAGTCTCTATTGAATTTCTTATCGATATCTGTGTCCAGCTAAATCATTGGCCTGCCTCACTCAAGCACCCATTCTTTTATTAATACCTACTTTGGATCGGTGGTTCCATCGACAGAGAGGATGGACGCACTTATTACATGCGTTATCTGGCCTCTGTCCTCTGAATGAGACAACGTGTTGGTATATTGAGGAGGGAGGGAGGAGGGGGGAGGGGGAGTTTTTGGGGGGAGTTTATTGGCTTTAGCAAGGTAAGAGGTGGGGGGGGGGGGGGGGGGGGGAGAAAGTGCTGGGCCAGCACAATGGGCTTTTATTTTGTTGGGTCAGGCAGTACAGGCGATTAAGCTGTCAGCCAAGAGGGGACACTATTGATTTGGTCACGGGGTGGGGGGCTGCACCGCCTGTTGTTTTAATTTATTAGCCGGCAGCCATTTGATTTGATAGCGAGGAGGTGTAGCTATGTGATGGCTACACAGAGCGGAGATCACTCCACTCTATACAGAGAACATCTCATTATGGTCCTCAGAGTTCATCTATCCTCCTACCAGAGTCCCTTTGGACTCATTGCAGTGACAGCCTTGGGACACAGTCAACGTTTTATTGGCATGCTATATGAGCTGTTTCCTCGCAGGTAATTTGATATGACACTCGTTGAATATAATATATCATTTTGACTGCCACAATGGGGCCATCTGCACAAGATCTCAATTCGTATTGACAGACAGGAGAAATTGAGAAGAATTGAGCCAAGCAGGGGGAGTCAGTAGCAGTCTGTAAAAGTGTAATTGGGTGGGCTGCTCCAGGAGCGAGAGGGGGAATTACAGGGTCATGGACTCTAACAACCCTCAACCCAGACAGTCAGAGGAAATGACTGTGTATTTTACCCAGCGGTTTCATAAAGCATCAGTGAGCAGAGCTGCTACTGTGCATTCACAGGTACTCAAGCCTCCCAATGAAGAGTCATACAAGTCAATTTTGAAAAAAATGTTACAGCTGATATATTTGCACATTCAATTTGTGTAAATGTACAGAGCCTCTACTGTCTTTAAGTATGAATGTACACAACACTCCAACTCATACTCTCTAGATGATGGGTTTTAAAAACAATATTCAGCAGAAAACTTTGAATATACAGTATGGCTCTTCATCTGAGGGTTTCAATTAAAACTGGCTCCAAATAAGGTCAAGTAACAAAATATCCTTTGCACAGACTCTCTGGTCAAGCCTCCTTTTTGCAAAGCAATATATTTTATATAGTACGGTGAACGCTCATTTGTAGCTTTGATTTTTCAACCATTGGGCCAAACACATCTAGTCTCAACACTAGATTTGACCTTATCATGCTGCATCATTTTGTGAAATCGGAATATTCTTTATATCAGTTCAAATAGTTTCCAAAGTAACTTTAATAGATTTTTCACTTTTTCATAATATCATATTGTGAAAACTTTGTGCCTGTTTGAGTTGACCCTGCATGTTATCCCACTGAGCAATTTTACGCTTATTAGTGTAAAATATTATTAATTAGTCTAAATGGTTATACATGTCTAGGCTAAAATGAGGCTACATAGGGTTTAAAAGTGTAAGTTTAGTAGACGTCTATGTCTTAGACTATGTCTTCTGGGGTAAATGACAAAAATAAATTGTGTGCCACCTACCACCTTGGTCAGCCCGGGTCATAACTGCATTATGTTGCCAATATCTCAGTTCGGTTTGGTCACACAGGCTACAGGGATCTTAATGTAGGCATTACAGCTAGCTAACATTACTTGTGCAGATTTGATTTAATCGTCATCCGCAGGCCTATTGCAATGGACTTTTATTTTGAAATTTCTGCCTTGTAAATTGGCTCACCATTCGTTTCTGTCAAACATGACATAGATGTTACATGACTATCCTCAGTGGTGGAAAGTAAATAAGTACATTTACTCAAGTACTGTACTTTACAATTTTGAGATACGTGTGCTTTACTTGAGTATTTCCATTTGATGCTACTTTATACTTCCACTCCCCTACATTTCAGAAGGAAATATTGTACTTTCTACTCCACTACATTTATTTGACAGCTTTAGTTACTTTTCAGATGAAGATTTGACACAATGCATAATATAACAAGCTTTTAAAATACAACACATTGTTAAAGACTGAACCAGTGGTTTCCAACCTTTTTGGCTTTTGACGTCTTACAAAAAGCAGTGTGTAGTCGGGGTCACATTTCAGATGCTATGAGATGTTAACAGTTCCACCAAATAGTGAAGTGATTTTTCCCTCTAAACCTCACATGGTTTCATTTCAATAAATGTTCAAATGATCCAATATTTCAGCAAAAATCAAAGATTAGAGAAAAAGTCCAAAAACTGAAAACAGATTTGTGTATCAGAACTTTGTTTTTTCTTCTTTCCTCTCCCAATCATCCTAATCATCTCACGACCCCTCAGATTTATCTGGTGACCCGATCTAGGGGCCCGACCCCTAGGTTGGGAACCACTGGACTAAACTAGCTAACTGTCTATAAAGTAGTTCAAACTAGCTCCACCTCCAGCAGCTACAACAGTAACATGCTGCTTACACACTGATGCCTCAGTATTAATAATCTAATGATGTCATATATAATAAAATATCAGTCAGAGGGACCAAACCACTACTTTTACTGTAATACTTTAACTACATTTTGCTGCTAATACTTATGTACTTTTACTTAAGTAGGATTTTTCATGCAGGACTTTTACTTGTAGTGGAGTATTTTTACATTGCTGTGTTGGTACTTTTACTTAAGTAAAGGATCAGAGTACTTCTTCCACCACTGACTATCCAACTGTATTTCATTAAATCACTATTCCATAAAATTTTCAGACAGTGGACTATGGAGTTTCGAGAAGCTGCTTATGCAGGCACTATGAATATTGCTTTAAAATGGGTTTGAAGTAATCACTCATGTTGAATGTCAGCAGAGTCAGGGTGTATAATATTGCTGCATCACGCTCTTTCTGTATTGGCATATTAAGATTACACTGAAACAGGTGATTTCATGGCAGGAGGTACATGTTGATAAGGAGCAGCCTAATGGGTTAATGGACCACTGGCCTCTGGATACCGGCCTGGAGTCTCAGTGTTGGTGTGTGCAATGTCATCTATAAAATTATGACTTTAGCTATCATTGTGATCGTTGTCCTTGATTTGTTCACTTGGCTACATCTTTTCATGGATGATATATGTGCAGTGGGAGCCTGCAGACAAGGGGAAAGAACAGCGTTATGTCACCTTGGTCATTAAGGCAGTAAATCCTCTCCTGCCCCTTGCCCTTTCTCCCCAGAGAGAGGGGCAATCAATCCACAGTCATTTTACGAGCAAGATCACATATGAATATGCCATTTAATGTCAGTTTATTGCCCTTTTATGATGTCATTGAAATTACATTTTTTTCTTACTCTTTTGGGGGTGACAAATTGAACGGGACGGAGCGAAGCCAAGTCTTAAGTAAAGCCTCTAGATTGAGGTTCTTAGCGGGGTTAACCATCAAGAATGAGATGTTGCTCCCTATCCATGTTAGATGTGACTCTTTAATCTTCCACGAGCTTCACAGATTCCCCGCCACTAAGAGCCACCACAAAGCCCAGATGTAAAAATTGTACCTTACTTAAAATGGAACTGTCATTGTAAATTGCCACGCTGAGTCTGGCTTCTCCTTTCATTAAAAAACAGGTATGTGGCCAATTTGCCCTGACTTGGCTCTTAGTTGTTCATTTAGCGGACTCTGTATTTTTCACAGAGAGGTGCCCTGTTGGCTTTGTCCTGACAGAGTGGGAGGAGAGTCGCCACAGAAAGGCCACAGCTCCAATTACATGCAGCCTCCGCTCCTTAAATGTCAAGCTACTTTGCATTACCCAAAGTGCAGTGGCATTCAGCGGGTATTAGCCCCACTCCAGCCACATCTGTCACATTGTTTCATGCGGCTCCTCAACCAAAAAGGAGACGATCGCACAGTCCCTTCCTTCCACCTCACCCCATCTCCTCTGATTTTTACAGTTCACATTTCAATGAGGTTTGGTTGCCTATAAAAACAGCCCACCACAAAGTCAATTGAAGTAACAATTAAGAGTTCTGTGTGGCTTTTATGAGGACGAATGGTTGGAGAATGTCCTTCCGGCAGCTTTTGTAATTGCTTCAGAGTGAAGATTCATGATCCTTCTTGCAAGGCTGTTGTTTCATTGGCTGCATTGCCACCCAGGGCCCCTCAACTTTTCCCATTAGAGACTCCACAGGCATGACAATTTAGCTGCTTTGTCGATCATTAAGAGGGGAGACGCTGAGCTTCCCTTCTCTAATTAAACCTTGATTAGAAAATTGCTCTACCGCAGACACATCGACAGAAAAGAAGGGAGGTGGGGGACAGAGAGGGAGGCCGTAGTTGAGAGTGGGCAGGTGGGGTTTCCATATATTATATACTGGCCATTAAAAAATGTCCACATGGCCGCTCTGAGCTACTGTAGCATCAGTGTCTGTCAGTGTCTTCATAATCATTATGGCATTAGCAGTCCACTATAAATAATCAATCCATGGCCAAGGCCTATGACAGTGAGATCATCCAACATCAACCCTGGCTCTTTAGCACCACATAAAGTAACTAGAAGGCAGTCAGTACAGAGCAAACCTCCGCAAACGCTGTCTTTCTGAGAAAACAGCACATGAATACAATGCTGTTTAGCAGCCGACTTGAAAGTACTGGATGACGGACTTTCCCACCTGCACATGAGCGCAGCATAATAGTTATGGCTAAAAAAAAAAAAAAAGGAAAAATCAGATCACCACCAAAATCTAATCAACTGATCCTTGGGCTATCTGTCCACCAGATTTAACCCAAATCTGTTTGGATTACATTTTTTGAGATACAAAACAGACAGACAGACAGACAGACAGACAGACAGACAGGGGTAAAACAATAACCCTCTAATTTCATTGGCAGAGATAATTAAGAATAGGAAGTTTGTCCAGTCCAATTTCCCCAATGATTTGCACTGTGCAATTAGATAAGAGAAAACACACTGACAGATCACCCATGGTATTTTTACTTATTTGATAGGCTTCAACCAATACGGGTATTTGATGGCCGATACCAATAAAATTTTGAACAATACAATTAATTCATAAAATGTCAAAATAAAATCGTTTCATTTGCAGGTTTTACAGACTTGTTTTTATGTAGCTGTGGTCAAGGAGAAACCTCCATCATATCGGCGGGGGATGACATGCCTTGCCAATATTCAATAATTAATAAAAGGCCAATATCAACGCAATATATTAGCCTAACCCTATATGAAACTTGGGGTGCTGCACTCAACAGCCACCCATAAGTGACCAAGCTATTCCACACTGTGCTTGAGTATTCAGAAACAATCCACACTTCACTCTAAAACCTCACTGACATAAATGTATTCTGAGAGGTCTTCGGGGCTATCCATTTCTCCTGAAAACCAGAGAATACAGCCCAGACCAAGCTGGATCACAACTCTGAAAATAAGAAATATAAAATTTTCTTTGGCACCCAACTGGGTCGGACCCGCATGCCAGGGATCAGACATGAATGACCAGGATTTCTCTTCACTTTACTGTGTTATTTCTGCACTGCTGCTTGCCAAACTGTGCCTGTTTGTGTGTGTGTGTGTAACCTACCTCACATTTCCTCCAGCCAAGAGATACACACAAGTCACCTGAAACCCCTCACTATAACTAAAAGCTTCATTAAAAAAAACAGTTTTGAGGACTACTACAAAAATATTTATTTAATTCGGGAACACTCTCATCATGAAGATAAAACCATAATTGCATAAATGGTTTTTGTATTTGGCGGCACAGGTTCTGCTCCCTGCATGAATCCAAGCAGCATGCTAAAGATTCAGCGGGGAGCGCAATCAAAGCCCCACAGGGGAATACAAAGCAGAACCCAGCAAGACACATATCACTGAGATGTGGAAATTACATAATGCATGATGCAAGAAGATGCCATCGCAAGTCTATTTGATTAATAAGGAACCAGGACAGGTGAGGCTGACGTGATGGAGGGAGAAAACAGCACAACCAGTCAACAGCAGTGTTGGAACCACAGGGAAAGCTGACAGCTTAAATAGACCTCCTTGTTTGAAGTGTCACAAGTGATTGGTGTTTGTTTGGATCAGCAGACGGTCAGCTGATGACTTATGTGTGTCCTGCCTGAACTAATGCAAGCTTCATTAGGCTCTGAGATTCCCTCAACAAATGCAATTTGCAGAATGCAGAAAAAGAAGGAAGGAAGGAACCAGTTTAGAATGGGATTTTTTGCATGTGGGTTCTCACACTCCGATTTCTGGATTTTAGAACTTTCCATTGGCTCCCAAATGGGATCCTGGGCTCGTAGGCATGATGATCATCTGATCTGGAACGGGGCTCACATTTAAGACCTGGGAAGGTGCCGACTACATGCTGTGTAGTATGAGGCCTTTCATACCAACAAAGTCTCCAATAGCCTGATCCTTGGTAGTGGTGTTTCCTGGGCAGCTGGCAGAGGCTCCAGCCCTGGCTAGCGTTAGCATGCTGGGAGGAGGAGGAGGGGGGGGGGGGGGCGGTGCAGTGGAGAAGCCAGGTGTCTACAGGCATCGGAGCCAGACAAGCCTTTCCAACTGCTTCATTAGTTGTACCAATCTGCTCCCCTACCTGCAAGGGTCAAAGCCATGCTAATCTATCATGCTCAGATGGTCTCTCACTAAATGCTGCTTAAGGCGATTTTTCACTTGAGTGGAATATTTTCATTTAAAAGAGAGAGAGAATAAAAAAACATGCACACATTCATTTGAGTTCCACGCAAAGGCAATCACCAATATTGCCTTTAGCTGGGTATCTGTAGTGATGTCACTCACACGCTTTCATTGTGAAAACCTAATCCAATAATCATTCTGTATCACATACAAGAAACAGTGCTCAACCAGTTTGACTTTTTGCCCATTTCGTTTTTTATGCTAAAAAAACTATTTCAAAAATGCATTTATTGAGGTTTTTTTTGTTTTAAATCTATGCAATGTATTTTATTTGACTGGATGCATAGGATATAAATATATGCAAGGCTGTAAATTTCAGAAATAATACAAATCTTCTAGTAAGTACTAATAGTAGCTGTCCATTAAATTGCCTTAATTGCAAAGATTTGTTCAACATCATCATCTTATCTCAGACTTCATTTTAACAATATTTTTGTTTATTGCTCTAATCCTGCCTTTCTTGCAGGATTATCCAATCTTTTCAGTAAATCTTAATGAGATTTTGTGGTGTAGGGAGTTCCATTCTTTACTGCCGCCATTTGTTGAAACACAGAGGGTGTATCTTTCATTTTCCAATCGCCCCACTTGTATTTTAACAGACAAGACTAAGTACAATGAAAAATCACCCACAGTATTTTTGCTTTTTGAAACTTCAGGACTTGTACTAGTTGTGATCCATAAGATGCTTGAGTATTCTGAAACAGTCCACCCTTCACTCTAAACCCCCATTGAGATGTATGGGAGACACCTGATCTCACATTTGCTCCTGTGACTCTTTCCTCTTTCAGGGAAGCCAGCTTTTCTCATTAGTAATCCTGCAACACACCAGTGCTACATACCTATGCTCAGTTACAATGATCTCCAAAAACCAAACTGTCCAAGTTTTTTGCAGCAGGGTGGTGTAATGATTAAGGTTCAACCCTCTGTGACAGCAAGTATCTGTCCTTCATGGAACAGAACGTCAAAAATATAAAGTAAAAATCTCACAGTACATAGCCTGCACCAGTAACATGGGAACATTTGCAATCACATCCCACTCCCTCTCCTCCATCTCTCTTATCCAGAGTTCACCAAGGATTCCCAGAGGGGGAGTCACTTCATCCACATCACCGCCAGCAGCTGACCTCTTCAAAGACTCCGTTCATCATACACTAGACAGCCTCCTACGAAGCCTGACTTTCTCTGTCAACAAACATCCGTTCCTGCACTCCGCTGTCCTGCCTTCCTGCTTTGTGAACAGCTGACTAATCAGACCACTTGTATTCACTCAGTAACCACATAGCAACCACTCAACGCTGCGCGCTGCGATCTTTGAGGATGCACACAGTGCGTCTTTCCGACCTTTTTGTGGCATGCTGCTGATTCCTATCACTGCACACATGCTTTCCATTAGGGGATAAATTAAGCGTTACTCCCCTCCATGGTACTGGAGCAAAGTGCACGCTTCTGTGCAACCCCATCCATACACACATACACCGCAAAAAGCATCCATGTTAACAAGTCATTTAGTCTCATATTCAGCCTTCAAATCTTATTTTTCTGCCAATGAGGTGAGATAACTTGTTTCAAATGCAGCTTCACTTGTTTCAGGAATTTTCTAGAAATGATTGTGAATATCCTAAAACAAGTCACAACAAGACTGCACTACTATCAACAAAATGACTTAATTCTACAAAATTCTTGTAACTAGTTGATTTGCATTGGAAACACGTGGAATTATCTAACCCCATTGGCAGATGTTTTCAATTATTTTAAAACTATTCAATTTTAGACCTCAATAATAGACTAAATGACTTGTTTAGATGAAGATTTTTTGCAGTATAGACCAAATCGGTGTGAAACATAGTTTTTTACTGCAGCATACAAATCCTTGTACTGTACTATAGTCCCTGTAATATGTTTGTACCTTCACTTTCAAATAGACAGACACACAGCATTAAATCTGACACATAAACAACCAATGAAGAAATAAAAGTTCTACAAACCATAAGCCATTATCCAATGCACATGTTAGCTGATGCTTTCATCTGGGCCAGGGTTAACTGACAGCCAGTGGACCGTGCGGCCGAGCCATTACCATAGTTATGCCTTCTCTAATGTCATTTTCTACAAGGTTAGGCTTCATGTAATCATTGCCCCTGGACAGCAGTAGGCTGAGAGATAGAGAGAGCGCGCTGAGTGGAAGAGCGCAGGGCCCCTTGTTCGACTTAATGAGTCTGATCTGAACAGATGGAAGAGAGACTCCCAGGTTGCTCTGACACCAAGTCTCCGAGCCTGCTTTAGTTGGCCACTCATCTGTTTTGACTCTCTCCAGCTCTGCTTTCAGGCCTTGTCCTCTGACAGCTGCCCACAGAAAAGCCAGGCCTCAGATGGAACTCTATGTACATTTTGTGTCTGTGTGGACTAGGATGACACGGCTGGTGTAGGGCCTGTCATGAGCTGCTGCTACAATGTTGTTTCCCTTTGCTCTATAGCTTAAGTTAATTTCCCTGTCGTTCACAACAGTGGCATCTCTATACACTCAATAGCTACTGTGTCCTACCTCAACCCTTAATTCTCCTCACTACTTTGTACTATCTTTTTGTATTTAAAGTTCATATTGTGCCATCTCCCTAAACATTTGACAGACTTCTCACTTACTGTTGGAAATTAGAATTACCTCCTTGTGAATGTCGAATCTTTTGTGAGACAGTTTTTCAATCTTTTCTCTGTTCCCCCTTAACAATAGGCACTTCTTGATGTGCATGACTTTACTTTCATCCTGGGCAATTTGAGGTGATTCCGCTTTGCAGGCAGTCGTTTTGTGCGCGCTACTTTTGCAGTCATACCGTAGTTACCATATCATCCATGTATGACCTGACTGATGGCAGGCAAAGCCCACCCTGCAGCATTTCCCAACCCACAACATGTTTTAATGCCTTAATGATTACTACCACAGTGAAAGCAGCAGTTAATGCTAAAAGGGAGATTGCACACCCTGCCTTGATGCTATTTTCCAAAAATTGCCATGCTGTGGTAAATTCTGGTGTTGCAAACCATAGCTGTGTATCTTGGAAGTAGGCCAGGTTTTTGTTTGGTTCGCTAAAGAATGCTGCCCAGAAAAGACTCTGTGGTACTGAAATGAATACATTTACAGGGTCCAAAAATACAACTTTTCCAAGGTCCATAAAATAAAGATTTCTCTTCTGTCATTTGACAAAGCGGATTTGATGTCAAGTCATGCTTGTGTATTCTGAGCACCCTCAGAAACCTGGTATACCTCCCTTTAGAAAGACAAGCCGGCGCGCTTGTTCTTTTTTAAGTAGTTTGTCATCCTGTCTACCACACTGAAGAAGACTTTAACACTCAGGAGACACATACTGTAGTAGACAAATAGTGTTTCTGTTTTGAAATCTAAATCCTTCCTGCTGTGTCATGTTCTAGAAGCCCAGACTATCCTAAATTCATTCTTTCTTTCTCGCTGTCTGAAAACTTCCTCCATTGCTGTTTGAGCTCCCTCCTCCCCTGCACCTTGACTTTTCTTCACATTTTTGGCCCTGATAGTGCCATCTCCCTTTTCCTGGGTCTTCCTAACTCCCCTGCTCCATAGTCTTAGATAATACCTCCCTTTTTTTCTTTACTTCATCCTCATCTGACCCGCATAAATTGACTAATGCCTGTTTCAAATCTTTGTTGATATAATCCCACTTTTTCAGTATCCCCAGGCCATTTTTCTTAACGTTTTTCCACTGGTCTTTTTTCTTTGTCTGTGTTCTTTGCCAATTGACCTGACTGACCCTCTTGCCCCTCTTGTGTTTTAGCACTTATGCTTGCCTCCTCAGTGACAGCGATACTGATATCCTGACAAAGTCTAGCCATACTCTCCACTCGCAGGATGCAGGACTCTTTGTCACTCCATGCATTCAAAAGAAAACAGCTGGAGGCAGTCGTCTCCTATAGGGCTCGCTCCCTCTGGAACAAGCTTCCTCCTCCTGCACTTCTGAATCAAGTGGCAACAATTAATGCAAGGTCCCTGCAAGGCCCCTGGACTGTCAAGCATGTCTTTACCAGGTGTATTTTTAGCCCCTTTAGTGTTGTTACTCTCTTCCATCTCCAGCAGAAGACCTGGTGTCTCTTTCCCCCCTACTACTCTTCAGCTAGTTTTTTGCCATTTGTTATCCTATTTGTTATCATGACCATGCTGTTGTCTGGTTCTGCGTGTTCTGTCTGTGAGTCATCTTTCACCTCTGCTGTTGCAGACTCAAGGAGTATTCTTCCTTTATGTGTATTTGTATCAGTAAAGGTGTAGCAAATCTACTTGGATGCTGCTGCCATGAGTTGTCAGCCTGCGACGGCCCCAGTGGGGTCCATTTCTTCCTGTTTGCTGTCTTTCCAAGCTGTCACATGCTCTCTCCCTAGTTGTCAGCTGCCCTATTCGCAAAAGTCACAAATCTAGCTGAGACATTTACCAATAGATGGGATCTGATGTCAGTGTCCCTTGTGCTATCGCCTTGGGTAGGCAAAACACAGAAAACATGGAAGTTGGTATCCCAACATGTTGTTACTGTGTGATCAGTAGGGCACTCGCAGCCCCTTGTAGATGCGAGAGCCAACACTTTCTAAAAGCTTGTTGAGGATGTATCATTGTAATTCTGTCATTTATGCATAAAGAAATTTTAAAAAAGCACTTCAGCACATGCCTAGCAAATCCCCCAGGCATTCAGTACTAATGGAAAGAGTAATTCACAATTGGGATTCTCTTAATTGCACCAATATGGTGCACATACTAGGGCTGGGCGATATGGACCAAAAATCATATCTCGGTATTTTTTAGGCTGAATGGCAATCGGTATTTTCTACGAAGTGGGCTATATGTTCAGTTGTAAGTAGGGCTGGGCGATATGGACAAAATCAAATATCACAATATTTTTGACGAAATACCTCGATATCAATATTGCGACAATATTGTAGGGATGACTATTGGTGCTTTCACGAAATATTTACACAATGAGATTTTTGATAAATAATCATCAGTAATGTGGATATAATAACTAAGGGGTAAAGGCAAATAATAGAACAGCTAGAACAGTCTGGTAAGTTCAGAAAATGACATCACTTTACTGTAATGCAGCCTTTAAAACCAGGAAAAGACAACACTTATGCCATATCACGATATTACGATATCCAAAATCTAAGACGATATCTAGTCTCATATCACAATATCGATATAATATCGATATATTGCCCAGCCCTAGCACATACAAACTAAACCTTCAGTGAAACTCATCACAGTGATTTCTGATCACGATATAATCAATGAACACTGATAAGCAGACACCAGTTAAGAATACAGAATGTAGCTAGGAACCATTTCCTTCAAATATAAACTGAACTGCTTGAGGCTCCAAGCCCCCACAATCTCAAATGTTAACAGGAACTGTTTATACTCTGAACTACTGAGATTTCTCTCTATCCTAGGCTCCTGGGAGGATAGGATTCTCCCTCAGCCAGCTGGAGAGAGACAGAGAGAGAGAGAGAGAGAGAGAGAGAGAGAGAGAGAGAGGGAAAATGGAGAGGGAGAGAAAGCAGAGGAGAAAGTGCACAAGAAAGTGAAATCCCTTTCCTCCGGGGAAAGAGACTCTCTGGTGCCTTTGCCCGCATCTTATCTGATGAGCCTTTAGAGGATAAGAGCAAGGCTCTCTCTCTCCACAGTCTGCCTGGGAGGAGGAGAGGAGATCCTCTTAGCTCCGTGGTCAGAGCCGACCCCGTATGACAGGCAGACGGGTAGACAGTGGGCCTGACAGGCATTACTGTCAAAGTGAGGCAAGAACAAGGTGGGACGGCTCTCTTCAGTGGAGTTGATGGAAAGGGCTTACAGCCTGCATGGACTCACGCTATACCAAAAACCTTGCGGGATACAGTAGTGTGCTGCACATAATTGAGTTGAAAGCATTACTGAATATTTCATTTGTGCTGTGGGAATTGGATTCTTGAGAGCTCAGCAAAAGCTAAATGGAATGGGATATTTTTATTACAGCTAATGATACTTGCTCTACGCCTACCCCTCATCTGGACCTATTGCGCAAACACACAGCTAGTTTCAATCCAAGAAAACATTCATTAGGCTTAATTTGTGCAATGCTGTAAACAAACTTCATGTTTAGTCTATTTCAAAAGACCAATTTACCAATCAAATCCTATTTCGCACGCAAGCACTCCAGAGTCGGCCAATTACCACCAACTTTGTTCTTGGGTCAGAGCACCACCAGGGGCTACAGGACCGCTCATTAACCAGCACAGTTAAAGGGAACACCAGGACCCAGTGGTGAGCTTTAGGCCAGCCATCTGTAAGCACTGGTTCAATGAGGCCAACGGGGGAGACAACCTCGCCTGCATACAGAGCACACGCTGCAACCCAGAGAGAGTTGACAAGCGCTATTCCCCACCAATCAGAAACACATTGCCAGACCCCGAGATGACAGGAGGTCCGGTCTACTGTGGCTCTGAAATCTCTACTCTTTTCCTTCATTCTCTCTCTCTCTCCCTCTCTCTCACCAGAGCAGACCCAATGGGACTGGAGGATGCAGCTAGGGAAGAAAACTAACTGGCTTCACTATTACGCCGCCTGTCACAGGGGAGCCGGCGGGCTGCTGAGCCCAGCTGGAGCTCTCTGATCCCTGGGCTCCCAGTGTACGGATCCCTACCAACGCTCCTCGGGGGCCCTTGTCAAAGAGCTGAGGAAACCCCGATGATGTCGTCACCCAGCCTCGCAATGTTGCACGGTGCACCAGTTCTGAAGAAACTACGATGAACAGTGAAATACAAGGATTTCTTCAAACTTGTGGGGGTTTTTTTTGTAAAATGTGCCTAATGCTTTATTTTGCCACTACTAAAATCAATATCAACACTAAAGCTGTTATTTACTCATGGAAAACAACGCTCACTGGGGAAGACTGAAGAATCCTGGGGAGGAGAAATGAGGAGGAAAGTGAAGCATAGTAGCAGCAGATGATGGTGGGTTTTCAGCTTGTCACAAAACAGGGAAATCTGACACTGCCTGGAAATGATGAAGACGAGCGTACAAACACAGCGATACCACAGCGCATATATGGGAAGGATAATGCAGAGTTTGGCAGGCAAAGGGAGATATGTTGCATGTAGAAAGACATTTCTGATTTATGCAATGATTCCTCTTCAAGGAGTTCAAAGTGTAACATGGTTGATACAACATGGTATAGCATCTTGGTAGAAATTCTCTCACCTTGCCACCCAAATTACATTCAAGATAGCACAGTGCATATTCAGCTTTCCTAATAATGTGGTGCTGGTGGGTGGAGGGTTTGCAGTTTGAGCCAGGCTGAGGGCAAATGCTGAATGCAAAATGCCAGTGACCATTGGTAATAAAAGCACAGCTGGTGTGATGAATAAATTATATGTAATTAAACACTAACACCGGGGATGACATCAAATCCATTTAAATTCAAGTTAATTTAAATCCACCTTGTCATCTCTTAAATAGTGTATACCTGCCTTTTTCAGCAAAGGTAAATTCACTACCTTTATGACTCTTCTGCATGAATTAAATCACTGTAATCTGTCTGGTGTTTCAGATATCTCCTCTCCATGCTGAGCATACATTATTTTTCATCCACGTTTATCTCACGCAGGCATGCTAATTACTCAAAAAAAATTAAGACTCAAGAACAAAAACAATCAACTCCTCTGAGTACTTAGTGCTACTTAAAGAATCAATAAAAACACATCCAGATAAGCCCTGATTCATTACATGAAAGAAAGCTCAGAAATAAATGTAGTACCAAGAAAGCGAAGTCGAATTATCTCCTACACACTATCTCAAGATGGGACCCAGTCCAAGTCTTGAGTGTTTTTAAGTCACTCAAACGCCCATGTTCTTCCTCTTCAATACTTAAAAGAGTAGTCATTCCTTACACTATTATATATTAGAAGGTAACATGCCATGCCTTCAGTATTTTACTGTTTTTTGGCTGTAAGTGATGCACAATACACAATCTGATAACCTTGTCCTGGACCTTCTGAAAATCTCTTCCCATCTGATAGTTAAAACCTTGACTCATATCTTTAATTTGACTATTCTCTCTGGTACTATCCCAAGGATATGGAAGTCAGCCAGCAGCCATCATACTCCCTCTTCATGAGGAGGTAGGGGGGTGGGAGATCCTTGTGACCTAAATAACTTTTCCTGTTAACATCTTCCTGTGAAGGAACATTTCAACTAATAATCCAGTTTTATCTATGCTTAAAGTGTATGCATTCAGGCTTTAAGTCTGGTCAGAGCATCATCTCAACTACATCATTAATGGCATAATGGTATATTGTGAATTCACTTGACAATAAACCTCATCTATTATTTATCTGTAACTCTGTGTACTACATTGGATTTAAAACTATTTCCAAGACAGGACACAATGTATACTGATGAATGGGAACCTGACAATAGTGCTGCTGCAGGGATCAATTCTTGGTCTTGTGCTATTTTCTACCTATATAACATGGGGTTGTGTGTGAACAATTGTAGAATTCATCTCTGTTACCATCTCCGATACCATTACTTTCAACAATGCATCTTCTGCTCAGGCAGGTCGTTAGTAACCTTCAGCAAGGTTTCATTTCATTCAGAATCATTAATTGATATAAGATTCATTTTAAATCAAGAAAAGAAACGGTAATTTTATTTTCTCCAGATCACGTAATGGCAAAACCAGTGAATTGCATATTTCTCCTCTGTTGGAACCCAAATTTAGCAGTTTGTCCATTTCATTACAGTATCTGCGCATCTCGACGACAACTTCATGTTCAAACCTATTGTGTAAAATTGTTGAACAAAAATAAATTTAAACTTTGTTTCTTTTATGAGAAGAAAGCATTTTTTACTAATTACATTAAAAAATGGATGGTGTTTATGATTCCCTTTGCTTCAGCATAGAAGATAGTTTTCGCGTTAGTTTGGGTTGTATCAGAAGTTACAATGGTCATCTCATGCAAAACCGCCCCATTACAGCACTATCTTGTATCACTTGTACAATATCAAACCACAACTTACCCAAACATCCAAAATTTCCTGTCACAGGAATAACATACAGATCTAGAGGAAATTGCTTAGCGCCACTGAAAGATTTTTCAATTATATAGATGTACTTCCCTCCTTGTTATTTTCATTTACACCAGTAAATGGACTCTTGCTTTCAATGTGTTCCACTTGTTTGGATAAAGGTTATTCATTTAGAATTGATCTTGCGATACTAGGTCTGGTATTAGTAGTGGATTTTTGTGTGTTGACAACACTACAGCCCTGATAGCTCTCATATCTGTGGTTAAAATGAGATCTTAGTGGTCTGAAACAAGGGAAATTATGTGGCTGAAATACTGTCAGTGGAAAAGGTTTCAGGAGCAAAAGAATGAGGGCTGTTTTTCTCTATTTTATAAGATATTTTTCTTCAAGTAGCAACTGGCATGCTGTGTGGCGATGCTGCTATATCTCAATTGCCTCAGTTATTTTGTTTCGTCTTTGTGCCATTCTTAATACATTACAGTGTATATGAGAAGCCATAGAAACTGTTTCTTATAAGCAAGCGTTATCTTTACAGCCTGCGGTAATACATACATTGACGTATCACAGCACTGAGCAGTCAAGTGTCTTGTTCTGAGATGAGAGTATATGAACAGGGAGAATGTGGACAGCATGCCTGCAGGCTGACATCAATGTTGTGATGATATACAGTACTCAGTGATGCCATATGGCGCCTGCGACTGCTGCCTGTGGGCCCAGATTAGGTATGGGGAGCAGAGTAATTGTTTTCTTAATGACATAAGACAGCAGAGGAATGCTCAACACGCCGGTGTATAAAAAATGTAGAAGTACCATGGCCTCTGAGCTTAGGCGCCGTATTAGTGAGAGTGAGCGCTGATTTTATGGTTGGCTACCAGTGTAACCAGGAGCTAACTGCATTTACACCTATGTTCCCTCATCTTATGAAGACATTTTGTTTCCTGACAACGCTATTACACAGAACAATCTGAGTTCACTGAGGTGCATGTGCAATTTCTCTAATATTACATGCTCTAATTAAATCTACATATAGTAGATTACAGGTATGTCAATTTTTTCTCCTTTACCCTTGGATATTTCTTTGATCTATTCCCTGTACGGAGGGCTTTCAGGCAACATAATGCATCCGCTGGCGGCCATATTGGAGGTCCTCAGTTCGTGGGAAACAATAGATGTGAACAGCTTATTGCGTTTTGAAATGTACAACTTGACTCGTCTCTGAAAAATTACAGAGACATGGTTAATTTCTGTGCTGTTTTTGACTGGGAATTGATAATTTCCCCACTAATATAGATTGCTTATCTGGTTAGCTAACTATCCCTGTCCTGTTGTTAACACATCTGATTTGCACACTAGCTAACATATCTCGTAGAAGCTAGCATTAGTAGTGGCTAGTAGTCGCATAACAATTCCTTAAACCAACTGTTTGTTCAGGCTGAATTCACTTTTTTTCAAGGTACAACTCACAGTGCTTTGGAGTAAAGACAAGAACTAAAGACAAGTTTCCTCAGTCACAATAACCTACATTTGGAAACAAATGTACCTTATCAGATGTAACCCAGAGGGTAATTAACCCTCACCTCTAGGTTCGTAAGGAGCTAAGGAATAGACTGTAATAACCATAAATTTGAACATATGAATTACAATAACAAATACAAATAAAAAAATTGGTTTATTTAGTTTTGTCAATTGTCTTTAAAGTCAGTGTGTTGTGTGATTACTTTAAATGTTGTCTATAATTGTCCATCAGTCGTTTATTAGAATGTTTGTGTTGTTCACAGTCACAGTATGTGTGTTTTTCAGTCTTTCTGACAGGGTGCACCCTTTGTGTATGTGTGTGTGTGTGTGTGTGTGTGCGTGACAGTCCTGGGCGACTGGCACCACCTTACCACCAGGTGGATCGTTTGTTCAGCCGTTTCTGTGTTCCAGGTAGAATCAAGCTGGGAGGCCGCCATCAACAGGAATCACTGGATCTTCTTCAGAAGGATTCTCACTCTCAGACCTGACCTGTACAAACAGGCTTATAGTTTTCTGATGTATAATAATCATACCAGAGCATAACAAAACAATGTAACACTAATTAATGACTTACACAATGTACAGTTATATAATAACTAATAATAAATTAAATAATAACATGTCCTGGCCTTAAGTTATACTCTAGTTCAATAATGCTAATTCTCTAATCAATATCTGAATCATTCTACTGGAATGCTAGTATACTGTGCCATACACTATAATGCTAATAAAAACGAATACCAATTATGGCAATAGCACTAGCTCTCACTCAATCTAATCCAACATTAGAGTAAGTAGTATATTACATTTTACCCATATCTACAATCCCCTCTCTCAAATGAGAGTAAACATGATAAGGTTCTTAATGAAATAACATACCATGTTCTCCACAGTACAATGTAAATACTGTGGTTTAAACATTAAACCTCCAATGGTAAATAAAATAACAAAACAGTGTTCCAACACATCTCATCATATTACTGTGCAGTTCATTACCACCAGCAACACTGAAAAATGAATAGGCTGTCGCAGCACTCAGCTGGAAAGTTGTTTTTTGGTTTTTTTATCTCACTAACAATACCAAGAACTTAAAACTTCAGCTTACTCACTGTTTACTGTATTGCACAAGTGAACAAGGGTACGGCACTCAACTTGGCACCTAACGTAGTGCAAAACTTTAGCTAGCAACACTAACATGGCAGGCTAGCTTACCGAGACAGACGAAATGCGTGCTCCTCGACAAAAACGGATAAACTGCACTCTCGAGGTTGTTTCTGAGTGGTAAAACCTTCCACTGTAATGAATAAAGTTTTAGATTAATTTGATTTTAATAAATTTTCCTTACTCCGGTCATCATTCACACTAGGGCAACCTCTCGCACACAGTGCGCAACATGCAGACATGCTGTGCGCTGTCCATCATTTTCAGCTAGAGGCGGGACTTAACCAAATTGGCAATTCTGAGTGGCTAATCACTTCTGCACTTGTTCAAGCAGGGAAAACAATAAAACTTAAATTAAAACATAGTTAATATTTTAACCCTTTCTTGTCACTGGGTTACACACATTTTTACATAACTGAATTAACCTACACCCACACAACGAGAATCTTTTGCAAGTATTCCTCCTTCTTGCACGCTAGTTATTTATTCAACCATTATTTGCATACAGCCAATTATCCAATGGACCTGCATGATGGCTGGGAGATTTGTGACACAGCTGCAACACCTCAATCCCCCTCACCTCTGCTCTGTGTGTATCCTGCATCTCCCCCAGACACCTGTACCGCAGGGAGTGATGTAGGTGACCAGACTATCAGCATCCATTCGTTCCACAATGAGTCAGCCCAGATAACCAGATGACCATCACACAGAGGCCCCGGACCCCCTGACCTGACTCCCATTAACCCAGACACCGGCCCAGCGAGACAGAGAGAAAGAGAGATCACAATCATTACCCTCTATCAACACTATCTCCATCTCCTATCACTCATGTCTGGCTGGGCCAGGAAATATCACTTGCTTTCTCTCTCCCTCTCTCTCTCTCTCTCTCTCTCTCTCTCTCTGTCTCTCCCTCTCTCTCTCTCTCTCTCTCTCTCTCTCAACTCCCCATGACTCTGTAAAATCAGGCCAGGTGGTTTGGTCAAGGCCATTACGCAGGGCCAACTCCTCAAACCTCCCTCCCTCCCTCCCCTATCCCTCCCTCCACAGCAGTAGTTGTTGTCAGGCAAATCCTGATCTCTTCCAGTGCTACAGCTGTCCTGGGTGTTGCCGTTGGGGTGTGTGTGTGTGTGTGTGGTCTGCATGTGCGCGGTTGGCTTGGTGTGTGAGTGTTACCAGGGGCTGATATTATGTAAGTACAGCTAAATATGGCAAGGGAAATGTGTGTGCATGTGTGTGTGTGCAGGCCCAGGTATGTACCTACAGGAGCCACTCATGTTCCCAACTGGCCCTCCTCACACACTCTCTGCCTCCAAAGGCCAGTCTTATTTACAGCCAAGCCAGCCTTAGCTTTACAGCTGATGTCTGCATCCTAAAAAAGAACAGCAAACATCTAATAATCTAATATGCCAAGGTTATAAAACCTCATGCTGTGAAACTTTATTTTTGGGAATGAAAGAAACACAACCAACATAAATCAGAGTCAGTGTTTTTATTACTCAAATCTGATGGTGGAAAAATGGTGGAGAATACTGCAAAAGCTCTCTCTATTTACTTACCATGTCAACGTTTTAGATTTCTAAAAGCACAGGCATGTAAAACCCAAATATTTAGGAAAGCTCATGGAAGGATGAGACCAATGCATTTACAGTGTTGGAAAAATGTGAAATCTCAGCTCCTAGTGGTGAGCTCCTTTGACCTCTCTAGTGTTAAAAGGCTGCACTTGCACTGCGATATGAGTGTACAATAAAAGCCAGGCTGCAAAAAGAGAAAATATGTGATGCCGATGATGTTTACTATTCATCCTGAGCCCATCTGCCGTGCTGCCCACACAGCAAGCCATTATGTGTTTATATACTGTGAATGGACATGCGGTAACACCTCTGCACTTATCCTGCTCCTGTGTGACCCCACTTAACCAGCAAAAGGTCAGCACTAATGAATAGGGAGATGGCGGCGCTTGTTGACCTCACAGAGACAAAATACCTGAGGAGTTAGTGTCACGTAGCAGATAAGTTGTTTGACCTTCGACCCCACTCACAGCCGGTGAGAGAGGGAGTGCAAATGACTCCCAGTGGTGTCCTCTCCTCCAGGAACACTTAGATGTGAGTGGGAGGGAGAGATTGTTTATGGAGAGAAACCGAGAGAGAAATAGGTCCAGATCTACTCTCTACATTTGCACTTAAACTAAATATTCTTACCTATAAAGCACACCAGCATTATACGTATGAATAACATGGAAGAAACTGGACCATAGGCTCTTTTAAACTCAATCAATATGAGGTGCATCACTGGTAAACAGAGGAGGAAATTAATGAAATGACTCTATCCAACATGGTTTACTAAATCAGTGCTAATTTCACTTTCGGTTGAGCATGTTTATTTAGCACATGGAGAAAGTCCATCTTAACTTATCAGCCGACTGTTGTGTCCTATGCTCCTCCAACATTGCTTTGCTTTGGTGGAATACCTGTGGCCAAAGAGAACGGTTTAGAGAAGGTGGAGGATGAAGATAAAGACGGTGAAAGATATAAGGCACACAAGGGGAGAGGCAATTGGGATTTTTTTCTTCATCTGCTGTGAAGGTTTTCATTCTTTTCATGTTATTATTTTATACTGAAATGTGGAGGACGGTGTAGTCTGAGGTCCCGGGAATCAGTTCTGCTGCCTGTTTCAATCTCAGACAGAGACGGGTAAAAACAGGTAAAACCTCCTGCTCAAGTGTTACTCATCAGCATGCCTTGTTCACCTCCTAAGAGCTCTCACCACGCATAACACCTGAAGCAGGCTCATTTACAGCAGCAGTCTGTGTTGTTTGTTTGTGTGGTTGTGTGTGTGTGTGTGTGTGTGTGTGTGTGTGTGTGTGGTTGTGTGTGTGCATGACAAGTGGGTTGACATTAAGCAAGTTCAACTGAATGTTGTGTTTCATGATAGCAGCTTTGGGTAGCTGACGCCATTTTCTGCACATTTGAAAATAAATTGTTGATAAATGGTAACATTATATACTCACCTAGTGAAGCTGTAAAATGTAAACAAAGAGCATAAAACAAACGTACAACCATAAAGTATTGTCAATTTTGGTTGTTCATCGATGCACTCTGAGTAGTGTCATCAAATATTAAAAAGATTAATTTTTTATCCCAGATTAAAATTAATATGGACAGTAGAGATTTGGTGCCATGCCATGCTAAAGATCTACTGATGAACAGATACAGTCATTACAGAACCAACAGGAACATAACACTGTAGTCCCATATGAAGATACTGTTCCTAGTTTATAGCACCATTTTCCATAACTGTTTGATTCTATTTAGAACTATTTGCAAACCAAACAACTACTGAATATAGTGAAATGAAAAAATTATAAAAAATAAAAATAAAAATAAAAAAAACTTATAGAAAAAACCAAGGCAACTCCTCTTTTAAGTATCAAAAAACTACATTATTACATCATAGAAGTATTAAAAACACAGACATGTTTCTGCCATAGGGCCTTCCTCAGGGTGTCTACTACTACTGAATATAACATGTATGGAACCATCAACCGTTCTTCAAAAAAGCAGACGAATATGGAAGCTTCCAGAAGGCATCACTTCCTCCACACAAAAAAGCCCCTATCTTTTTAAAACGGTACATTTTGCCGTCTCTTTTGTTATCTTCATCAAAGCAATACACATCCAGTCACACACAGCAAGCTCTGAGAGCTGAAAATGGGGAAATGGGTGTAATTATTTTCATCTGGCATGAAATAGGATGAGAAGCCCTAATTCTAACAGTCTATCACAACTACCTATGATTTCTTACTCCAGTGGGCAAACATTCATTTTGCAACCTTAAAAATCCTCCCAACCTTACATTATGTAGTGAGTTTTTCAGCAGTGACTATGAAGGCAACAGAAGCAGCAGCACGACTGCACTAGGAATGAATCCTGTTATATAACCGCCTGTCTGAGACACAGTCCACAGTACAGTTTGGCAACCTCAGCATGGTTAAGAAAATAGGCTGGGAAAGATTGTTAAACTCTGCCAAAAGACCATTGGCACTAACTTGAATAATCTTGGCCATGTTCATCAAGTTAGAGCCACTCAGAGGGCAAAGGCCATTCTGGCGGACCTTCATCACCCTCTTCATGCAGAGGTTCGACTCCTGCCATCAGGGAGGAGGTACACTTTCCCTAGGAGGGCCAAATCAAACAGATATTTGAGATCATTTGTTCCGTCAGCTGTCGGGTTTTTAAACAAGCTGCAGGCCTAGTTGCTATTGCACACACACTTTAACAAAGGACTGATGGACTCTTAGTGCTTTATATCTCATTGCAACTTTATTATGATGACATCTACAGTATGTTATATGTATTTATGTATTTTATTTATTTATTTTATGTTGTGTATTGGTTGTGTTGACTACTGTTTGCAAACCAAATTGCCCCTCAGGGACAATAAAGACTATCCAATCCAATCCAATCCAATCCAGTCCAATTTTGATCACTGTGTATAACCTGCCCAAATGACCACATACACACTGATTAATCTGTGACACAAGGATGTAATCCATTCACGCATCACGGTGTAATACAGTGGCTGGTCAGAGTTGTTATTTGTGACATTTGCTTGAGCAGAATAACTCTCGGTATAGCAATGGCACTCGTCAGACTGTCTTGTCGAGTGCTGGATGTTCTGCTTCATGTCAGCGCAGGCAGAGGTGAGGCGAGAAACGAGAAATGGAAAAACTAAGTGCGGCTGTGAGAGAGAAAAGTGAAGAGGGAGAGACAGAGAGAGAGATCATTACTTTGAGAGCAACAGGCCAAGTTGTGACAATGGGGGAGGGCTCGGCTTTGTGAGAGAGGCAGCAACGGGGAAGATCAGAATGCAGAAAGCCTGATGGGTCTGCAGCCGACACCAGGAGACATTGTCTGCACACAATGCGCATAGAGGAAGCACACACTGCACACGCAGACACAAAACCCGGCCAGGCAGGCACACATATTTCAAGCTGCAGTCGTGATAATACCACATCATTACTGCTGTAGTAATGACACAACAGCAGGCGTTTCCAGACACGCGCATTTTTCATCCTCTTCCGATTCCTACTCAGATTGATTTGGAATCGAACAAATTAAAGAATGAGACATTTCCCTGTCTGACTGGCTAATTGGACTGACTGTTAATGGTTGCTAAAAGAGACGTCAAGTTTAATTTCACACTTATTGACATGCTGTGGATGTGGATGACATTAATCTAATGATTATTCATAGGGCTCTCCTATTATCGTCTCTCTCTCTCTCTCTCTCTCTCTCCCTCTCTCTCTCTCTCTCTCGCTCTCTCTCCAGGCATACCATTAAGCCGAAGCACAACCATTAACCAGTGTGGTTGCCATGGAAAATTCTCCTGATGATTTACTACCCACTGCTCAAATGGAAGAGCAATTGTGTTACACTGGCTGCCTACAATATTTGTAAAGAAAATGAGTGTTGTGCCAAGAAGACTACTGCAGTGTCAGACACATAAATACACAGCCCGTATTAAACATTAGTACCACTTTCCAAAAATTGAGCTGCACCCACTTTTTTTGCGCAGTCCATGTCTCCAGACTTAAAAATGCTTCTTTTAAACGCTCTCCTCCCCTTCGCCTCCAGCATGGAGTGGGTTTAATAGGTGGAATCAATGAGGGATGATAACTTCAACCTGGATTCGCCTGGTCGGCCCATTTCATGCAGAGAGCAAATGTTCCATATATTTTGTCCACTCAGTTTAAGTGTCTTTCTTAGTAAATGAACACTATACCCGTGTTTAACCCTCAAGATCCCACATTGGCCCGTAAATAGCCGTGTTTACAGTAAAATGCAGCTTTCCTTATGTCTTAGTAACAAGAAAAACACACAAATATTGACTGCAAAAATAACATACACTTAAATATGAGATTTAAGAAGACGCTACTAACATCTACATTGTAGCATTAAATTCTTGGTTTAGCTATATACAGTGTTGTTACTGTGTTTAACTTTTTTACTTTTTACCATGTTGGATGACAAGAGAAGAAGAAGACAACAGAGAAGAACCAATGAAATATGAGCCTTAGAAATGCAAATCCTGACATTCTTCTTAATGTAATAAATCTCAAATAATTCCTTTCAAGCAAAACATAAGTGTCAAGACAACCTGTAAGTCAATTGCCACTGCAAGCCAGCTGTGTAAAATATAGAATGAATCTTCTGTATGATTATAGCTGATGGTAGCATAATGTTAGCTAAAAACGATTAAATTGTCAGTGAAAAAGGGCAAATATCAACCACAATCCATGTTGAAGATGGCTGTAAACTGCAATAACGGTTTCCTAATTTTTGCTGGAGCTTTATGTCCAATATTACTTAAATGCAGGTGGAATAGTTCGTCTGATATTGTTATAAAAGCAAAGTTAGATGCTAGCCAGCTCTAAATCTATAACTGAAGTGCTGCCAGATTGGATCTGCTAAGTAACTTGCAGCAATAAATTTGTCTAAGGTGGTAATTCTAACTTGAAAATAGGTAAATTGCTAAATAAAAACAGGTAATTCCTGCTCAAGGGCTTTTATTGTCATTGGCAGCAACAAAATGAGTGTACTTTTTCTTTGTTAGGTTATCCTTATGGCGTCTCTTTATGAACCAAGCAGAGTCTTGGGTCATGTTTTTGGTCTTTACACATTGGGGAATTTGATATGAAACAAAAAGTGCAGTACAGTCTTTTACAGTAACAAAACAACAATTACAGGTAAAACCCTGGTAAGCTGCATGTCCTAGACGTCTGTTAGAGTCCAGAGGGTTTGTGTTTGTGCGGTGATACCACACCACAACTCTGATTTGGACTTGGGATCCTGCGTCGTTTAGGTACACTGAGGCATCCATTTCCCCTGGTCAAAAGACCATGGGAACAGTTAAGAGGAAGGACAAAGTGTGCTTTTAAACACTGATCGCTATCTCCGACAACATTTACAAGAGCTTATTCATGAGGGTGTAGGTCAGTGACAGAGGAGGTGATGAATAAAACGGGGATAAACCTCCTCAGCGTATTGAATCCACGCACACTGGTCACTTGTCCTCCTCTCCTCACTTGAAAAGGGCAGAGAAGTCTTTTGGCTGTGTTAGCAAACAGACTGTAATGGTGGAACATCAACCTTAAGGTCTCGTTTTCTCTCTCTATACCGTGGTGGCTTCAACTTTTTTTTTTTTTTTCACTGACTGCCAAATAGATTAGCATGAGAGTGCAGACTCCCATTTGATAAGATTTTGTCCTATGGAATCAGCTTTTGTTGTTAGATATGACTTTGTATAGGATTACATAACTCTCTATGCTGTAAGTAGGGAAGGAACAGTGGAGAAACCTATGAGGAACACAGTCATCCTTATATAATGCCTAGGGAGTTTAACAGTGAAAATATAAACTTCCCAGACCCCAGTTTGGGAACCACTGCTCTATTTCCCCATCTCCCTCCACTGGTAAAGTTATAATCACTCCATCCAAATCACTGTCAAATGGATAGAAGGGGGTTTGCGGGTGCCATGAGTGTTGGAGAGATGCAACGTGAACCTGCAGGGGGTTTATCAGATCGGGGTGCTTCAACATGTAAAAGCAGGGTCCCTGGAGGTGTGAGGGTTTAGGTTTAGGATTAGGCTGGGGAAAGGTTTTCTTTGGTCTCCCGAAGCCACCATATCCTGGGGAAAATTGGCTTTCTGGACAAAACACTGTGCAGCGAGAGATAGGGAGGCAGGCATTAAGTGCAAGGGAAACATCCTGAGAGGGAGGGAGAGAAACAGAGACCGACAAACAGTCAGTTGTGTGTGTTTACGCCGCAGAAAATATCCACCTTAACCAGTCATTTGGTCTAGCAGTGGGTCTTAAAATCGTATTTTTTCTATAAACAAGTGAAGGAATCCACCAATGGGGTGAGATAATTTAACGTGTTTCCAATGCAAGTTATTTTGATCCACCATATTTCAAGATATAGATTTTTTTTTTTCAAGAAAACCCTTGAAATATTTGAAACTACATTGGAAACAAGTGCAATTATTGCACACCACTGGCAGATTTAGTCACTTGTTTTAAGAAAAATAAGATTTTAAGACCCAATACTAGACTAAATGACTTGTTAAGATGGGTATTGTTTACATCGTTATTATATTTTGGTTCTAAATCAGAGATCGGTGCCATGCATGACGTTAGGCAAGGCAAGGCAAACTTTATTTATATAGCACATTTCATACACAAGGCAAAAACAGAAAAAATACATAAAATAACATTAAAAAATGAAAAGAAAGAAAGATATTGAGCAGTCACTCTCACACTGGTGACACCTCTGGTCAGCCAGTATAACGTCTCTGAGAGTGAAATCAATTTAGATGAGATCTTGAAGGATTCTTCGAAGGATTCTTCGAAGGAGCCTAGAGTCTTTCCAGTGGTCTTACCCCACCCTATAGGCAGGCCCCACAGCCCCTATAGGACTTGTAAATGTTCCTGTAGAACAATACACAGATCATCAAAACAATTACAATTATAAACTTCAAGAAATCCTTCAATTCTCAATACAGGTTTGAGGATCCCGTCAGAGCGGATAAACTACTCACCAGAGTTCCTCTAGACTCCTGTTGGGATCCTGTTCGTGATGCCAATTTATGAATAATTTTGTATAAAATAGGTAAAACATAAATAAAAGAAATAAAACTGGAGAAAAATCTAGTGCAATCAGCTGCCTGGTTGACACCCTCTCTCCTCTACTGCCCCCAGCTACTGCAGGACCAATCCAATCTGCACATGCAGACGCATCCACCTGCAATCAGCATTTCACACCTGCACATACACTGCACATGCATACGGCTCTGCACATCCCAACCGGATTGCCAACTGATTGTGTGGATCCTCGGCAACCGAGTGCAATATGATGATGTTATTTAGCTAATTACCGAACCCCACACAAAATATGAGTTTTCAAAACAACAGCTGCTTTATATTATGGGAGGGGGGGAGGAAGGATAATAATGGGCTTTGAGCTGCGGCACTGTGGTAGCGATGAGGACTGTTTTTATATGGGGTGAGTTTTATGGAGCAGATGGGCTATACTCTTGTCCTGAAGGAGCGGGAGGTCTATTAGTTTTCATTCCACCTTCTAATGCTTTAATTGGAGAGGATTAAGTGGGCAGTAAGTGACCCGAGCAAGTGATCAAACTGTGAACAGGGTAATAATAGTCATGGACGTGAGACAGAAGCACAAACTGTCTAGGTTTCTCCCCGGCACTAGAGGTAACACTGCGATCACACTGTGAGTGGATGGAGTGGGTTTGCATATGAATACATTTTTCCTGATTAAATCTGCCGTATTTGTATAAGTGATTGAAGACAAACTGAGGATCAAAATAAATGTACAAAATATTGAGATACAGTCATTGCAGTCAATTGAGATACAGTCATTGCAAGATTATCCATATTAGAGTGTTGATGTTTCACTGAAATACACAGATTTAATATCTTGACTTTCTCTGCACTCTACTGCATTTACATTGAAAGCACTTAGCTGTTCTTATCCAGTCAGAAATCTTAGCAGGTTGATATTATGTTATGTGCTAGGGCATGGCGTTTTAAATTATACTTTACCATGTCATATATATCTTGGGATGAGAAGTATATGAAAGGCACAATAATATTTTGGTATCTATACATACTGGTGCACATGCATACACATGTGCACATGCATACACATGCAAATGTCTAATCACAACCCATAATTTGGTCTGTCAGTCCTTCTCACACCCATTTTTTTTTTCTTTTTTCTCCTTTTTGTATCGTATTATATGTTTACTTATCCATTTTTTATGTTGTCACATGTCTGTATGTCTGTTGTTAATCTGTAAAATAAAGTAGATAAAAAAAAGAGGTGTTGCTTGAAGACTCTTCAGCAAGACACCTAGCTGCTGATGAGCAGCTTTGGGAATCAGACCAATGACATTGTAGTTATGGGATGGTCTCCCTAACCTCTAGGCCACCGCTAAGCTGGTCTCAGGCCAGTGGAGGATTTAAAGGATAAGGCTGGTGTTTTTTAATGCATTGCTTACCGTCAACAAATCCTATGAAAATAACAAAATCAGCAATGATTTTGTTTTGCCAGCAAATCTCGTCCATGTAGCCGGTGCCCAATGAAGCCATGTCCCAGCAGCCATAGAACTCCATTGTATAAAAAAAAAAAACGATTAAAAACACATGAAAGAGCCATGCTGTTGCTCTGGGCAGCATATTTCATCATCTCGATGCACCGGGCCTGCCGACTTTTTCCTCACACAACTTAATAAGCCGGCTGTAAACTCTTTGTGATCTCAGGAAAGTAGTTCCGTAGCACCGAAAATAGTCCCCGGCGTAATGAAGAATTTGTTCCCATTTGAATTTGATTTGGTAATAACTACAACAGCCTGACTTTTCATGGTAACAGTTAGCGATTTTTTAAAATTGAAACTATGTCTTTGTGAGCTGTATTTCAAGGTTTTTAGCTTATAATTGGAGCCAATGACTTCCGTGTTGACGGCTAAAAACGGTACGTGGGAAGTCAGAAAGTAACGGGAGTAGAGCAAACGCATTGTTGATTTTGTTATTTTCATAGGATTTGTTGACGGTAAGCAATGCATTAAAAAACGCAGACCTTATCCTTTAACCATCGACTGTCCCTCGGCTCTGTGCTGTACATCCCATGTGAAAAACTCTTTCAGGTTTCCATTCTTGAGTCTTGAATGCATGAAGCCTCCAAAACCAAGACCCATAATGTCAGCAGGCTTTCGGGATAGAAAAGGTCAGGATTACTAATCGAACTCTAAATACACATGCGCTAATTCTGCAGCTTAGTGAGATCACTGCAGTGGTTAGAATGGACCCTGATTGAAATAACCCATGTTTCACGGTCGAGGGGGGAAAAAAAAGACATGGTCCTAAAGGAGGCTGGTTGGATTACACGGCCTTTTGAACGGGTAACAATCTCCATGTGTGTTTGTCTGCATGTGCTCTCGACAGAGACTGGAAGGAAATGGGAGCCAGAAATGACTTTTCACCGCAGGAATGTCGGGGTCCCCGAAGAGAAGAATTAAGAACTGATGGCAGGAAGATGGAGAGGAGAGGAAGGGGGGAAGGAGCGGAGCGGGTATGGTTATCAGTTTCTCACTTCTCTTCTGTCAGCCCCCTCACTGCCGCTTGGATATACAGTACCGAGCTCTCGCTTCAGATAGGTTCCCTGATCTTGGCTTTCCTTGAGTCTGTCTATCTTTAAATCCCCCCCATCGATCCTGGAGTCTCAGCAGCTCCGGCCAGACTGTTATAGATGGAAAGATTGAGGGAGAAAACAAGGGAAAGGAAGAGAAGACTCTGTACCAGCAGGTGGAAAATAAGCTATTTTTCTGGCTGGACGTCAGCAGAGGTCTGTCTAAATGAGGATAAATAAAATATGGATTAGGCGTATAGTGCTTTCAGTCAGAGCCTGTAAAAAAATGGCCTGTTCCAATACATATCCTGCACTGCAATGATTTTTTTTCCTTCCTCAGGAATGCCTTTGTGCACGGTGATGTGAAGAGGTTTAAGGTCAGCACATGCCACACTGCGTTCCAGCCCAGGCAAACATCAGTAAAGAACATGCTCCAATGCTTCAGTGATAACAATGTGTTTCCAGCGCAGCCTGGATATCATCTCTCTCCCCTTCATGAAACATAGAAAATGCAAGGAAACAATGTGTATATGTAGTTAAGAGTGTCATAGACGTAAAGTATGAACACAATGCAGTCATTCTATTCAACAGACTGAAACAGAGGGAGTTCATCTCATGCCACACAGGACTTACAGGAAATATCATCTATTTTCACCAAGTTCCCATTTCTCATAAGGATCCAGATGCACAGCTGGTAAATGCTTTATCCAAATCAATTTGTTTGAGTCTCTCCCCCTCTGGCACTGACAAAATAAATGTATGTGCTGTCCGTATATGAACTGCCTCCTCTACAGTGCAGCGAGGTCATGTTTAATGAAACAAACAACACCCCGCCCACCAGCGATTTGCCGGCTTCTCACGCTGCAGTTGTCCTCAGATGACTGCTGCCAAGCTGTGAGTGAGTAAGCAGAAAGAGAGGGAGAAAGAGAGAGAGAGAGAGAGAGAGAGAGAGAGAGAGAAAGATGCTTCAGACTGCCTAGGGAACAGCGCAGCATCAGCTCACAAATCAATGGGTATTGTGAACCAGTGAGAAAAGTAGCCTGCTGTGATACGCAGATACAGACTACACTCATTCTGCTGCAAGTATCTGCCACCTGTGGAACAGACTCGTGTAAGGGGAGAATGCGTGGGGAGCCTCTGCTTTGGTTGGGGAGATATTCAAACAATCTTCCCTCCATTGCAGCTACAACTGCCTTCCAAATGAAGGAAGGAAGGAAGGAAGGAAGGAAGGAAGGAAGGAGAGATGGTAAGAGGGAAGAGGCCAACGGAAGAGCCCATTTCTATTGGGGTTAGATGTCTGTTTGCATATATATCGAGCCAATATTGGCCTTTTATTAAAAAACTATATTTTCCACCTACAACATGATGGATGTGATACAGTTTACTTGATATTTTTTGAATAATTGCTCAATACTACACTGGTTGTATATGGGAAGTCCTTAACCTGAACTGATTCTAATAGATATAAAAATAAATAAATAAATTCAACAAATTTCACACGTTTTCCTGAGTTTCAATGGAGAGTTTTAGTGTCCCATGATGGTCTAAATGCTGTTTCAGACGCTTTTCCACCCTGACAAGAATAGAAATCAGAGGGAAGCACATAATACTTTGTTCATTTTGGGGATTTTTTTGGCAATGACATGGCCAAATTTAAAGACATTCAAGATATTGAATATAGACACAAAATATCAGCTATCAGCAGCTATCAATCCAAATTTCTCGGCATCAGTATCTTCCTTCAACAACAAACGATGTCTGCAGTGATGGCTGTGGGCTCTGGTCATCTCTGTTGTGGCTGTGTTTTATCAGAAGCAAAACGAGAAGAGGAAATGAGGAGACCCAGAGCGGAGGACGCCTGCTGCATGCCTCTGCAGCAACGGTAGATGAAGAGCAGAGGAGTGGAGGAGGAAGAGGAGGAGGAGGAGGAGGAGATCGATGAGAGGGGAGGAAGGGAGTGTGACAGGTGGTACAACACTGCCCCCATGTGAGGAGAGGAGATCTAGAGATGGCTACATCTCTCTCTCTCACTCTCTCTCTCCCCTGGCAGTTCCCACTCTATCTGCAAAAACAGCCATGAAATGCTTCGTCCTTGTTCAACACCTGCGTCGGGGAGGAGGGGGGTCTTGCACTTTTATGAGCGAGGCTTCGCGTGGCTTTCAGCCCAGAATCCCTCTGCCAAACTTAAATCCTGATTTCTTCAACCTTTGACAGATTCCCTCCGTGTTTACAGTGGTGGAACCCTCTGCTGGTAAATTTCCTGTCAGTCAGCAAAAAATAAAAGCAGCAGAGTCGGTCAGGGTGTGAGTCAGGCAGAGAGACAGGCCTCGCAGTTTATTGCAGTACCGGTCTGCAGATCTGTTTTTCTGCTTTTCAAAGACTTTACCTGTGGAGGGAGAGAGCAGAGGGATGTCTTTCTTTGGATGGAATAAAAAAAAAGAGAGGAAAAGGAGGCTGTGAAGATCTCTAATGGTATTCAGATCCCGCTGACCTTTCTCATGGCATGTTTGCTGGCTTTTTTGAAAAGGGCAACCATGAAAAATAGGAGCAGGCCTTTCCATACAGGCAAAAGGCAGACGGGTGAAAACCTTTAAAATGCCGACAGTGTTTCTAATGCATGTAGAGCTGATTACGACACTGATACTGACTTCTCAGCGTCAGGCCGCCTTAAGTGAGTCATAACAAGAACGGACGACTGCGCTGTAGGCCAACAAAATCATAACTTGACATGAAGACCTAATATTTGAGTGATTTTGAGTGATCGACAATTAAATTGTCATGTATGTAGTGGGAAATAAAAATATGGGTAAACTATGGCCTCCAGTCAGTGATCATTATAAGGCATTACAAGCACCAATATAACCGAAAATCAATTATTTTAAGAGAAGCATTCATTTATGCTTTTCCCCCTTAAAAGATTCAATTTTCATTTTGCAGTTTTAAACTACTAACCAAGTTGTTGTCAGCCTAAAAAGCTGTGAAACTCTATTCCTGCAAATAAAAAGTTGGGCAATCTGAGTTTTGGTGGGTTTACTCTCCACTACATCCCTGTATATAGTGATTATGAATATATATTTTTAGATTCATTGACATATTACACCACCTTGAGCAGAGCTTGATCTAGCATATCTTCCATCTTGCACTTATACCCAGGGAAATGTATATTTAAATTAAAAGTCAACCGGAGGCTTTCTAGTATTTAGCATTCAAACAAGAAGGCAAGTAAATGGCAGTGATGAATTCAGCTGAAGAATAGATGCAGAAGTGCTGTACTGTATGTAAAGTGAGATATCCACTGGTGCTCAGAATGTTGATTTGGACTTATACGCAAAACTAAGCTTTACTTTAACAGTTGGATAACTAAGTTGGAGGACCAAAATAGTCACAATTAAATAAATAAATATGAGTCAGTGAAATAAATAATTACATAAATATATACAGAAAAAAATTAATCATTGATTGATTGTTTTCCTTTAATTTAAAAAGTCTGAAATAATATTATTTCATAATTATTGTTTTCATAACAACATGACTATATTTAATTGTATTTTTATTTCATAAAAACCTTTTTTTTATTTTTCAAATGGCTTTTATTTTCAATTACATGATGATATTATTCAAAATTACATTTTTCAAAGTGGTTCTTTTATTTACCTTTTTCTTTTTTCATTGCTCCTCTTTTTATTTCATAATGACTTCATTTCATAATGTCACTTTTCATAATGTCTCAGCCATCTGTCAATCAAAGTCAATGTGGCAGGATCTATTTGCTGATTGGGTAATCCTTTGCAATCGATTATTTTTCCTGGCTCTGAGGCTGGTCTTGCCCCATGGGCCAAATGACATTAAAAAAGTCATAATATTACGAGAATAAAGTGGTAATTTTGAGAAAATAGTCGAAATATTACTTTAATATATTATCAGCACCTGGATAAGGACCTGACACCGCGGGAGAGAAGAGGAGCACTTCACTTTCATTTATTTTTACATTTATACAGCACTTTTAAAAACAAGGTTACAAAGTGCTTAACAATAAAATAGAATAATACAAATAAAAGAAATAATGGTAATAGCAAAACCAACATAATAATATAAACAAATGAAAGACAGCAATGTCAATAGTAAAACCAATAAAATAATAAAACAAATAAAAGAATAAGCGCAATCAGGAGAAAGAAAGATAAAATCAAAAATCAAATCAAATCAATGGAAAGCAAGCTTAAAATAGTGTGTTTTTAGGAGAGATTTAAAAGAGGATAGTGCTTGCTAGTCTAATCTCCTCAGGGAGACTATTCCAAAGTGCTGAGGCCTTGACAAAAAAGGCTCAGTCACCCTTAGTCTCCAGTCTTGTTCGAGGGATTGCTAAAAGAGACTTATTAGATGACCTTAAAGTGCGTTCTGGTTTATATGGAGTTAAAAGTTCTCTTAAATAACAAGGTGCAGATCCAGAGCGAGCCTTAAAAGTCATAATTAAAATCTTAAAATCAATATATGGGTAACCAGTGAAGGGAAGATAAAATAGGGGTGATGTGTTCTTTTCTCTTTGTCTTCGTGATAAGTCTAGCTGCAGAATTCTGGACAAGTTGTAACCTATGAAGGTTCTGCTGGTTTACACAAGTGTATAGTGAGTTACAGTAGTCTAACCGGGATGAAATGAAGCCATGAATGACAGTTTCTAGGTTTTTAAAGGAAAGAAATGAACTTATTTTCTGAGCTGTAAGAAACAAGACTGGATGACTGTCTTAATATGTTTGTCAAAACTGAGATGATTATCAAAGATGACACCAAGATTTTTGCTGTATTGAGTCACGTTTGGAGATAGTGAACCTAGATGCCGGGATATTTGAGTGTTAGAGGAGTCTGAGCCAATGATGATAACTTCTGATTTATTGTAAAAAAAATGTGTGACATCCAGATTTTATTCTCAAGCAGGCAGTCATGGAGTGTGTTTAACTGTTGTGAGTCAGCTGAATCAAGAGAAAGGTACAATTGTGTATCATCAGCGTATGAATGAAAACTTACATCTCTTAACCTTGTCAGGGACCCAGGGACCTTGTCTAATTTTCCAAAAATAGTCCACACAGCGGACATATGGACAGCAAATTCAACTGTCTTTTAGCCATGACGATGTCTGAAGTTTACCATAACATACTCTGCATACTCTGACGTGATTACTATACGCTTGTTGTTACTTTCTAATAGGGTAATCACCTGTCTTCATATGGAAATGAGCCAATTCGGTTTTTGGAAGGGAGGGGAAAGGAAGAGTCAACTATTGGGTTTATTACATGGCAGACAAAAAAACAAACCAAAAAACTTTCATGCCACCAGAGGTGCCGGGTCCACGCAAATAAGTACTGCAATGCAGGTAGTCCAGCACTGGAGACACTTTACCAGAATTTGTCAGGTGTTTTATTTTGTGCGGGCCTGAAACAAAAGTGGTTCTTACTTGTACTTGATAGTATTCCCACTCCCAGCAGAGCTGTAGTCTCTCTGTACACCGGTACATTGAACAATACCTTTGAAGGAAATTAGATAATGTCACTCAAAAGCCTCTTACGCTACATACATACATCAGCTCAAAATCTTTACAATTTAACTGCAATAAACAACGCTCACATACCTTGATGGGTCTATAGATGACCCTTTCTCCTTCAATCCAGTCCATGGTCCATCTTTATAATTGATCAAGATCAAGATCGATCAATAAGTTGCCTTTACATTTTTTATTTAATCACACAGGAAAGTCTTTTTGCAAGGCACCGCTTGAATAGATGTTAATCCTGTGTTTTGACTTGTTAGTTAGTTGGTATTGGGAGTGTAGCCTACATTGCCCTAAAAAACTGCCAGGTGTATCAGCACTTTTATATCCTTGATACGCACACTGTGTAACATTTTGGTCAACATTGCAGGATTACACAGCCCAAGTAGATGGATAAACACTCTCCTATTGTCTACATGGCAACTTCTAATGCTTTGGTATTATGCTGCAAATCTGACTTCAATTCCTGTTGACTGACACGTTGCCTTGTCATCTTTGTTGCTTGTTGTATCACAAGCTTTAGGTCCAAGATGCACAAGCAACATTTTGAAGCTGTGGAGAAGGGAAGTATTGCTTGCAACAGGGATGGGACTGGCAAGCAGGACAAAATCAATGTAACCACACTGGCTATAGGAGAATAATGAAAAAATACTTACATACTTTACATTGCTTCACAACACTTCCCATGTATCATGGCCCTTATTCCCCCCTCTAACACATTACACTGAGTTGATTTATTAAAAAGTAACTTTTACTTTGAGTATATTTTAAATGAGCTACTTTTCTTTTTAATTGAGTAGGTGTTTACACCAATGATTTTTTTTCTGCTTAAGTAAAATCTCATCATGCATGTGTTCCTGGTAGATTGGCACTTTAGCATACACAGGTGATAGAGTGATAGTAGGCTGCTATTAACACTACCAAGGCCAAACCACCGTCAATTAACTCCTGTTTTGAGTTTTAGAACTGAAATCTCTCAGCTTTCTAAATGTGTTGGTAGACTTTCAAAATCATTTAAGGAATTAGCCAGTGTTAGAGCTTCACAACTCACGTTGCAGCTAGCCAGCTGTCCATCTCCAGCACAGATCTTGTTCTTGGTGACCAGGCTGCCACACCAGTCAGGCTCGGTGCAGTTGGACTGGCTGACCACAGGCAGGAGGGCCTGCTGCAGGATGTCAGTGATGGGACCTCCAGCTGTGGAAAAGAACAGGGCATTCAAATTTAGCGCTGTAGTCAAGACCACCTTAATTGAGTCCAAGTCAATTCCAAGACCAGGTCCACTTGAGTTCAAGTCAAGACCAGGTCCAAAGGGCGTTGAGACCAAGTCAAGGCCAAGACCAAAATAGGCAATAAACAGTGTACATGTCTTTCCAAATGTAAAAATGAAGCTTAAGGAGTTTCTTAAGTATCAACAGAGATGATAGCTCTGGACTATACCCTTCAACATCCAACTATTAATGTATTTTTTAACGTAATTTGGCCCAAGGGGGAAGACCAGCCTCAGAGCTAGGAAAAATAATCAATTGCAAAGGATTACCCAATCAGCAAATAGAGAACTTTGATTGACAGACGGCTGAGACATTATGAAAAGTGACATTATGAAATGAAAAGTCATTATGAAATAAAGAGGAGCAATGAAAAAAGAAAAAGGGAAATAAAAGAACCACTTTGAAAAATGCAATTCTGAATAATATCACCATGTAATTTGAAAAAATAGTCAAGTTATTATGAAAACAATGATTATGAAATAATATTTAATTTTTTGAAATTAAAGAATAAAATCAATCAATTATTAATTTATTTACTGATGATATTATATATTTATGTAATTATTTATTTTACTTACACATATTTATTTATTTAATTATGACTAATATGGTCCTCCATAGGATAATCGCAAAAATGTCATGAATTGTTGCGAGTCAGTGGCGTTCCCCTTTAACAGCTACAAACTTACAATCCGGCCTCCTCGAGCAGCGTTCAAGAGATTGGTGATGTTGACAAGGCAGTGGAAACAGGCCGTGACCCGGGCTGTAAAAAAAACCACAGTTTTTGGAGGCAGACAATGTTCCCCAATCACGGACCCAAAGAACCATGACCGTCCGAGGCAGTAGAGAGAGGTAGAGAGAAGAAGAGACACAGAGCATAAACCAGTCAGTCCAGAAGTATCAGGCACAAACCCAGAGTCATTTCTCCAGGAGGATCCTCCCACCCCCGCCTGTGGTGAAACCAGACTGGTGCTTTATTCTGCTCCGTCTCCACGGACGCTCTCAAACGCTTGCACAAGAATGCTTCATTAAGGCAATTAGAGAACACAAAAGATTACACTGTTTATGTTTATTTATGGTGCTGTATCACTCCTTGGGGAGAGGATGATGCTAACATTGCCAGGGCTAGGTGTTCAATTCCCACTGGGGCCATACATGTGCAAAATAATATAATAATGCATTCATGTTACTATAAGGCATTTTGGATAAAAATGTCCACCAAATGGCGTCTGCTGCATGGATAGGAGTGTGTGAGAGCAACTCCAACCTATCTGCACTATGTAATTATTCATTCTGCCATGATTAATTAAAAGAGCATTAAGTAATCTATGACTTTTCTTTAACTATATTGGCGACCAATTGCAACAGGAATTGCAACAGTATTGGCAGCAGTTGTCTCCTCCTACACAGTCTCTGGTACAGCCCCTTGAAATGCGGTGGCCTGTAATGGACATAAATAATAAATCACATTTTCACACTAGAGACGAGTAAGCTAGCTAATTAGAGCAGAATCCAACAGAAACGTCTAGTTGCTTGTAGCACCGTCCTCTTTTGTTGATCAGTTGAAATAACCGATAGGTATGTGTGTGTGTGTCTATGTGTGTGTGTATGTGTCCATGTTGCTCTGACTAATAGCCCCAGTGGGTGTACCGCTGATGCTTATTGTCACTTTTTATCACCACTGTTGGCAAGGTATCATCATGCTCAAGTCCCACAGGCCATGAGCATATTCATGTGCATCTATGCCTGCATGTGTGTGTGTGTGTGTGTGTGTGTGTGTGTGTGTGTCTTTGCTCCATATCTGAAATGTGATAGGTACCATTCTGAGTCAAAACAAATGTGGTGTTAACTGTTAAGTTTGGAAGGATGGGACATCATAAAAAAGATGACCAAATGTACATCCCATGAAATGTTTAGCAGGTGCTGGAGTGTAGTCGAGCTGAAGGATTAAAGAAAAGGACATTGACATTGTCTAGCACAGTTAACACAGTCATTGGACCAGTTCAGATGCCTGCAGTGCCTGTGCAAAGGAAAACTTTTTTCCTGGTGTCATTTTATGGCTCTGAGCCACAGAAATAGAAATTCTCTGAATGCAATCATGAAAAATTATTGCTGTATTCAAAATGTAAAATCTAAAACAACCCGTGACCACTATCAGCTGTTTATCAAAGACCAATGCATATCAGTGAATAGTTCTGGGGATTAACTCATCCAACACAAGAAATTAATAAACATAAAAAACAAATCATCTAAAAGTGTCTTAATTGACAAAGACCCTAATGTCTGATAATATCCAATTAGAAAGGGTCAACTATAAATTATTCACCTGCTACCTCAAAATTGTTTTGTGACTTGTATTCGATCCTTGTCATTCTAAGCATTTGTTGAATCCGCAGCACATGTGCAAGAGTGTAAGTTCTCTTTTTCTGTATTACATGTGTGGTAGAATTTTTTAAATCAAAGTCAAAGCACTGGAGGATACAGTTTTGCAATTAGTCTCTCTCTCTCTCTCTCACACACACACACACACTACAAAAGATTTTTATTTCACCATGCATTCTTTGCAACGAACTGGCTCCAGTCGACGTCACATGTCACACTTGAAGCGTGTCCAAAAAGCTCACTTTTCATATGATCACGTTATGATTTCCAATAGCACACACTAATAAGCTCTGCTTCCCCTGCGGTGTAGCGAATTTCATTCAGACAGGATAGCGGGGGGAAATAAAAGTGAGCTCTTCTTTCCCCTTGTTCAGCACGACGGCAGCTTTGTTCTTAAAATAGTCGGCCTTGTGATTTAAATTCAGTCTGGAGTATTGAGAGAAATGAGACAAGATCAAAGAGGTCTCTTTAGACTCACTTACTGCCGAAGAGAGAGGAGGCGAGAGAAGAGAGGAGAGAAAATACAAGTCTCGCTGGATCACAGAGGGAAATTGTTCTCTGTACACTTCCAGCAAATCTTATTAGATAGAGTCGCTGTGGCAACTAGAGAAGATAATCTTTAATGTGCTCTTTAATGAGAGGGAAAATGTTTGTCTCTTGCGATTGAAGCTCTCGCTGTGCAAATTATATCCAAATCAGTTCACCAGCGTGGGCTCTTCGCTGATGAAAAGTGGCTGAGGGATAGCATTCAATTAGCGCATTAGATTGACACAATCAGAACATGTAATGGGTTTCACGGCCTCGGCTGCAGACTCGGCGCTGACTGACAGCGAATTGCTTGAAAAAGAACGTCAGACTTGAAAGGTCAATATTAGCTAGTTGAGAGGGTAATATTCCTTTGGTCTCACTCTATTGGAAGGAGTGTTTTCAGCTGGATCTGTATTTATAGCATGCATTGCTTCCACTGTAGGCTTGTATGCACACACACACAGAATGCCGTGCTTAATGCATCTAGAATCACCCACACATAGGAGGCGGGATTGCAGACTTCTTTATTCATTTATCTTTTAATTTCCACTCATAGGTCTAGACCTGTTTTTAAGTTTGTTGTGTACATATCTTTTGTTAGAACAGACTTGGATGTCTGCCACTGTGCTGTGGAGGATGGTAGTCACTGGTGCATGGGACACCTACAGCTGTTTTTTTGCAAACACCTTGAATGACATTTCTATCTCCCATTTTAAAGGAAAAATACATTCTAAAATCCTATTACATCACTACATCACTATTTGCTGTTTTTAACAGCAAATAGTGATGTACCCTGCAATTTGGTTGTTTGATGGTATATTTTTCTTACTCCCACAGATAACTGGCCAAAGTAGACGATGTGACATCACATAAAGATATTTCCAGCACAGCTACAATGGAGTTTAATGGCAGCAATGGTACATGTCAGGTTTTGGTGTCAGAATCACAGAGCGAGGGCTTCGTTCTAGACTCACCATTTTGCACCGACATTCACCAATCATACAGGGAGAAATCCATTGTAGAAGAGGCAGAAAGCTCAATTTCTCCACTGACAGTAGCCTCAATAGACCAGAATGCAGTGCAACTACAAGACGTGTTGTGTTTTGAGTAAGGGGCGGGGCTGCGATCAGACACACCTCAATGTTCACAATTTCATTGGCTAGCTAGCTGTATTTATATGTCCATACGCCCACCTTTGACTAAAAGCAACATGTTCACACCCTTTCTCTGAGGGTTGCCAAAATGGATTCTGGGAAATGTAGGAAATCACTAACTGAAAAAGAAGTAGACGAGGCAGGTTGAGGGAAAGTGGGTACACCAGAAGAGTAAATTACGACACACAAACTAACTCCTGGAATGCACTGAACATCACAGACTGATATCAGTATAAGAGAGAGTTTCATCAGTCTTATCATTACAGGCATAAAGGCAACTTTAGGCAACTACAAAACTGGTTGCTGGTAGGTTTATGTGTGTAGATCAAAAAAACGTGTCTGTATCAGGTTGAAAGCCAGCGGCTGAATGTTGCAACTTGGGGAACTAACAGAATGCACAGCGTCTGTTGCATTGCAAACGAGGTAAAGAGGGAAGCATAAAGTCTGCACAGATCTTCAGCTGCATAGAGATAAGCTAAACTTAAACTAAACATGTAGTCTGACTTGCTTTAGACATCTAAATTTACTGGCTGCATAAAAATACCTTCATATTCTTAATGGGAATGTTGCATTACATTATGTAGCCAGCTAATATAGTTCGGGGTTTGGGTTTTTGATGCATGCGGCTTAACAAATGATCACAATTGCACATAATTTGAATTTGTTAAATCTCCACAATTATCTCCACAAATCTTTCTTGCTCGTACATGTGCATATACAAACACATGTAAACACACACACACAAACACACACACTCTGTTTACAATAACACCACAGCTACGGCAATTATGGAGCATCTTCACAGGCCTAATTAAGGCTCTTCAACCGTTGTTCTATCTATTGTTTTTGTTTTCATCTCCAACATGCAAATTATGCTAATCTGGCAAATTAAACATCTTGTGAAACAAACCTGCACAGATAATGGGAAATCTCCCAGTATGAAATCAGACTCTGGAAAATCTTTTAGATGACTATTTGACTGTGCAGTGATGCTGATTTAAAGCGACACTTTTAATTCGGTGGTTGATGGTTTATTCTGTATTATCTTCCATTAGTCAACAGTAATGTGCCGATCAAATATAATGCAATTTCTGATCCAAACACAGCTCTAAAAAGCCCTCAGTCTGCCAGGAGAGGAGTAATATTCCCCAAACAGGTTCAGCAGTCTGTTTAGTCAGTGTCACCCTCCATTTCGTGTGACCGGATGACACCGCAAACCCCCACAGGCCCCACGACCTTTGACCCCCACGCGGCAGAGGCGCCTCCGTCGAGAAATCAGCCTCATTCCCCCACAGACCGGCCCGGACAGCTTCGGGCCGATGGGGGTTGATTAAACGAGTCCCGCCGGCCAGCGGCATCGCGGAGTAGAGCATCGATCTGGAGGGTGTCGGCGAATTCGGTTTCCTAGGTGACAGGTGAGACCCCTCCATGCTAATGCTGTATGAAATCAGCTCCTCCACGCCACTGGAGAAGATTAACGACAAACTGTCAGCGCAGTGTAATCACAGCGCCGAATCGATGCCTCTTGCCCCCCCCCCCTCCCTCTTGCCTCTTTGCTCCGTCTGTCTCTGTCTCTCCTGCCGGACTTGCGGTAAACCCAAGTGCATAATATTAGATTATAGGATGTGGAGGGAGAGGAGGTATGGGAACGCTCGTAGCCCGAAGACAACGAACAAATAGGTAGAATGGTGAGGAGTTGTCTGCATAAATGCATTCGTAATGTAATTCAAATAGCTTTACATAACGTACAAGGCACTATACAGGTATGTATGCACAGGTTTTTATACACTAGCCTCAGGAGTTAGACTGCACTCCGAATTTAGGTGTTACTTTTTGTTCAGATCAGTATGAACCAATCCCATGGTGCACTGCTGGAAGCTCACCATCCCTCTCAATGGCTCTCAACAGTGATAGAAAGCTGAATGTACACATAGAGCGATATATACTGATCCCTGTATCATGCGTGTTTGTTGTCGAGTCACCACAAACAAATGAATGTATATTTTTATACTTATTTCATGGTTAAGTGAAAGAAAGCTGGATGAAGATCTGTTGTAGTCGTCATGCTACTATAGTGGTAAGGATTAACAATCTACGGCATTACATCTGAATTTGTCATCTGTGCCTCTATACAAGTTCCCCAATACATTCCGTTAGAAGGGAGTGGTTCAGTATAACAGGATTGTGATTTAAACACCACTCCAATTTTGTGAAACACCAAACAAACTTGTTAATTGTGAGCTTTGATGTTTGCTCTGATCAAGGTTGTGTGACTGAAAACTCAGTGATAAACATGGAAATTGCTGGGATTAAAGTGTTGATTTATGAGGCAAAACGAGATGCTTCCAAGCGGGAGCAGAATTGAAAAACTTTCTAATAATCTGTCCTGGGACCATTCATTTGAATAAAAAGCAATCTTTACATTACAATCTTTTACACAACGTGCCATTTAACTGACCTCACATTGTGCCATATTATCTAGAAACCCCAAATACCACATTAAAATTCATAGTGTCCATTTAAGCCCCACTGTGACAATAGCGCTTGGAGCACGGCTTGGAAAGCTCGCCTTCAATTTGGATTGAGTGCTCAAAGCAGCAAAAACTACAATTCCTTTCATAAAGGCTGAGCATATCAGCGCTTAAATGAATCTCATCATGCCACCAGCTTTAGCCATCACTATTAATAATATCCACTTTTCATAAAGCTGCTGATTTCTTTTATTTACGCTCAGTCATCTCTGCTAGCTGCCAGTGGAAAGCGGGCCTGCATAATCACTGCTAATAAATTAAGCCCAATAGAACTGTCACATCTCATTTGGACTCATTTGCACATGATTGTGTTTGTTTATGTTCTGTCTGGTTGGAAAAAAAGGAGAAGCTTTGACTGGCAAATCGCTGGAATTAATGAATTTCATTCCCGTCCCTCTCCACCCTCCTTTCCTCCCCATACTGCATGAGAAATCAAACGCTTTCTCTCTGTTTCCACTGACAGTAACTCAACATGGTGGAGTGATCCCGAGTCGAACGCAGCTGTCAGACGTCAACAGAAATCTTTCTTTGATATGGTGTGTGTGTGTGTGTGTGTGTGTGTGTGTGAGTGGAGGCCGTCTCCTGCATTACTAGTGTGGTGTATGTAATAAAAAGCAATCAGCTGCCAAGGGAAAATGATCAGTCTGACGATGATGACAGGCACTGAGCTGAACAGTGAATGACAGCCTGATCGCCAGCTCCCAATACCTCACTTTATTTTCACTGTCTCACACACACCTTATCACATAATTGTACGTAACTGGGTGTGTCGGGTAGTAACAGTAATCCTTAGACTACCTAAAATTACATTGCAAAAACAAACCTAGTATAGCAGACCAGGATACTATTAAGTATTTAATGTGATTATACTTTGCTTTTCCAGAAATTTGTAATTTGTATTTTGATTTATGTGAATCACTAATAGGAATAGATTAATTAGTTAAAAGGGATAGAGCCTAATAAAGCTGAATCAATATTGTGATATGTGTCTCCTACTTTCTTAAATGTATCCTGGGCTAATTACAGATTTTCTATTTTATAATCTAATTACATGATCCAGGGTTTACACATACTACCCAACACTGCCTATAGTTAACTATGAGTATCATGAGCAAACACACAGGCAAGGAAATTAATTTTCAAGCCATAAATATTGATCATAGATACATTCACTGCATAGAACTGGAGGCAGTCTAAAATGTAATCAGTAGCTGATTACCCCATAATTCCCATTTATCTAGCATTAAATTTCACTGAGGTTTTTTATGCCTAGGAAAATAAACCACGTAATCAAGTTTCACTGGTTCATAGTCTACTTTCACTGTAATAAACCAGCCATTACCACACATATCACCCTGTAACTTCATCCTGCTCTCGTATATGTAAGTGGGACAAAGATAATCGCACTCTCAAGATGCTTTTGGGAAACCCAGCGCCGCCTGGCTTTAGTCGATCAGTTGGTCAGAGGCTGGCCATCCATCAGCGCTGTCTGCCGTCTGGTCCTGGTCCCAACCCCAACAGGAAACAGGCCAGCAGGAAGAGCTTGCTGGGTTAGAGTCCTCATCAATCAGCAGCGCTCCGTCACCATGATATCCGACCGCACCGCACCGGGCCGCATCCCGTCTCCCTCTCCACAAATCACTGCTCAGAAATCTAAAGAGGGAGAATTCTAACAGCCGACCGCCTGCGAGTCTGTTAGTTCATTTATCTGCCTGTCTGTCTGCTTGTTTGTCACTCCCTAGCTCATACACACACCAACACACACACTTTTGATTCATACAGTTGTGTTGCCATCTATTATTCAGCACAGGAAAAAGCGAGAGAACTTGGACTGACAGACATTCTATAGCATCATCATTATCGGCTGTCTATTTTTTTGAAAGATTAAAATAATGTCCCATTATCAACATGAGAAATGATACCTGATATAGTGCATATGACATTATGGTGTGTTGGAATTAAACACCACAATCTCAAAGGAAAGTCTGCACTGCAAAGCCAAAGCACAGTAACTGTGCAAGCAGTGAAACAGAGAAACATCTTCTTCAGACTTTATCTCCTGCCCCTGCAAAAGTACTGTTGGCACTGAGGTGGATGATGTATCATTTAGCAGGATTTATTGATAACATTTTTGCTGGTATGAAATCTTACCCCTAATCATTGCCTTTGACGTTTGAAACACTGAAAAAGTAGATGCTGCTGTCTGTTTTTGTAGGGCAGAATTGATCATTAACAATTCCCACTCATATGCTTTCCAGCCTTCATCTCTTTTCTCTGCAACTATCTCAAGAACTCCATTTCTAATTTCCAAGACAGCAAGCCTATACTTCTTGAAATACCGCTTAATCCACTAGGCTTAACTTAGAGTGCAGAGCTCAAAGAAATCTTACATGGAGCAGTGCTTGTGGCAACCTGCTGATCAACTATTCAGGTGAGATACAACCCAAAGTGACGCACTGTTGTGCTTCTTGCCCCGAGAAAGAGGCTTCAGCTGTACAAATAAATAATGCAGCACCGCACAAGGTGAGGCATGTTTCCTCCCTAATCAACACGACTTCCTTTGATAGCTCACTCTGTCAACAGCCTTGCCCTCCGCTATATTTCTCGCTCGGCTGCTACATCTTCCTACGCAGAGCCTTTCCCCGGCGCGGCGCAGCAGAGACGGAGAGGAAAAGATTAAAGAGGCCGAGGGAGAGAGGAAGCAGCGTTTCCCCTTAAAGGAAGGAAGGCTGCGTTAATAAGCAGAGGCCCGACAACGGCTTCTAATTAGGATGTTGTAGCCTTTGTGGAGCCCCTCTACACGCTCTGTTCTTCGCTGTCTTGCGGGCTGCGTTTAAAGGTGCTACGTGTAACTTTCTAACACATCAATAAATCAGTAGCACATTTATTTTGAGACATTAGTATAATTACCGTAAACAAACAAGACCATCGCAGAGAAGATTGGCAGCCTCTACCTCCCTTTACACTGCATTTTACATTGTGAGCAACTAGGTTGGATTTCAAGGCAAATCTAATGCATTGCTTTACAGCACAAAGACAGATTGCTTTAGGCACAAAACAGGAGCTGTTTAATTCCAGTTTCACTATTCTAAAATAGTTTCTTGTATGGCATATTCTAGCTTCAACTTCAACTTCGTCTGAATGCGTATTGGCTGTTATCACAGGCCGATGATCTCTCTCCTTGCACTTCAAAGCAATCGCACAAAGAGGAGGGGGAAGTAGCAACATCCTCAAAATGCTACATGTAGCACGTTGAAGCAAAGCGGATCAGGCTCTACTCCCCCCTAAGGAGAGGGAAGGAAAAGCCAGTCTGGATCAGTTGGGCCTAGTGTGAGCCAGTACATTTCCACTCATTCAATCTCAATTAGCTGTCCAGAGAATTGATCTGGACTGAACGGCTGGAATTATGCAGGGCGGTTTAGATAATGCTGATTTATGTCCGCTGGGCCAGGGCACACAGCGCTGCTCCAGATGAATGGGGGGAGGGGACAGTGACATAGGTGGATACCATACATGCTTAAGTGTGTGTGTGTATGGATGCAGGGAGGGTTAGTGTAGAAGGATATATGATCTCCATATATGGGGATCTATCCCAATACATCTGATTTATGGGGCCGATGTAGGAAGCTGACATCCTTGCTAACTAAGCATGCGCTGCCTCTAAACAACTCTCCATGTAATGACATGCGCTCCAACTACCAGCGCCACCGAAGAGGATGAGGCTCTTCTGCCTGGCTCTCTGCCACACCAGACCTCTATTCCTGCTAGATGGCTTTTCTATACTGTAAAATTGTGGATAAAAGAAATGTCATATTGGAACACACTTAGCAAAAAGAACGGAAACGGGGGATATTGATCCAATTTAACCGTGGGTAATAGGATATTCTGTTTTGTTGAATTTGCGACTAGTGCCAAAAGCCTGGTGGTACAGCGTGTATCGATCTGTCTGGCTCTAAAGGTACTTCAGAATCAGAGTGGAGTTTGTAAAGACATGACTTGGCAGGCAGATCCATCTTATCTGCCTTGAAATAAAGTAGTCAGTTTGATTTAAGGCTCCTTCTGCCTCTGATTTCAACAAGCATAGCAAAGGTCATATCTTTCTCTCTGTCTCTCACTCTGTCTCCCTCTGCTCTCTCTCTCTTTTACTCTCTCTTATATTTTATACTGTCGGTTATTGACAATGGCACATCTGTATTATACATCTCATAGATGAGATACTGTCTTTGTGTCTTTGTGTTGCGTACACCGACTGAATCCCTACCCCAGGTCAAATGTATTCTAATAGCTGTGAAATGAGGCAGCCTGCAGTGTGTTAGCAAGTGATGTGAGTTAAAATGACTGGATCTGGGGAAGGAAGGGGAGGGGGGGGGGGGGTGTATTGGCAGTCGTGGATGGGCAGGTGGTTGAGATAGAGAGAGACAGAGAGAGAGAGAGAGAGAGAGGGAGAGAGCTCTTCTGGCAGGCCTGATCTTCCCTTGCGCCCATCTGGCCGCCGCTCGCCTTCCCTTTGAACCGAACCCTGGGAAAGATCAGTGGCTCTCTCCGGGAAGAGCTTTTGGGAGACTCTCTTTTGCATGAGCAAATTTACAAATGCTAATGCTTCACTGTACTTAAGACTTATGAGCGGAGGGGGACCTGTCGCCACACAAGAAAAGAGCCAATTAAGGCAAATCCCCCCGTGAGTGGCGGCCCGGGAAATGGCAGCGGAAGTGTCTGGACCCAGGGCCGTCGTGCTCCGCTGAGACTTTTAGAGCATGGTTTGGCATGCAATGTGACGGCCACACGGGGAGACTGGCTGAGCGGAGAGAGAGGAGGAGAGGAATGAGGAGGCACTCAAGCGCTGGCAACGGAGTCAATGAATCATCACTGGGCCCAGAGGTTTTCCCAGCACTCTGCATTGCTGCCCTCTGTGCCTGGGTGGCAGGGCTCCATAAATACCAATGGCTCTTTTGGTTGGTCCATTGGTCCAATACAGAGATACTACACCACTGGAGTCTCAGACAGAAGAGCTTTGTTGTGTTGGGACCAAAAGAAGAATTAAAATCAATCTAAAAGTGTTTATGATGGAAGTGACAGTGCTAAGAGTGGACAGCAATGAGGTGGAGGCTTCTATTGGTTTACATTTACTTTTAAGGCTAACTTGGAGAGGGAAAATTGAAAATGGAGTGTGGGCGTGGCCACAGGAGAGAGTTTCACCATGACAACACAGGGAAACAAGCAGGTGCTGAGCATGCTCACTTGTTTGGTTGGAAACCTCACTATAAAGGTATTGATGCCTCCTCGCAGACTGTGGTTAAGTGTAATTCAGGGAAGTATTCATAGGCAAACATCACCACCCTGTGGCCAAGGCCAGATTTCACTAGGCCTGTTTAAGCATAGCTGCAAAACAGCAGGTAAATGAGACAGAGGCAAACGGGTACACTGACTTCACTGCAGGTGGCTTTACCTTCCATTACATCCCTGCATGAAACACGCTTAGTGTGCAGTATCACCAGTGTTTGGTGGTACAGTGGTAGTAAGTAACAGTAGCACTTACTGTTAGGAGTGTGTATGCACATGTCAGACACATAGAGTGTGTACAGACCGCCCCCAAATACAACATGAGATCATTTCCTCAATCTTGCCGTGGGACCTCATTTAGGATGAGCTGCTCCTGGTGCTTGCCGTGTGAGTAATACTCTTTCTATTACACTCTAAATTACGATGTGTGTGTGTGTGTATGTGTGTGAAGGGGGCAGGGGAAGTTGAGGTCAAAGCAGGCCTAACTTTAAATTGATGAGAGCCCTCAGTGGTTTCCTGCGAGCTGAGAGCCTCGCTCCCGGAGGAGCCGTCTGCAGCTATGAATCAATGCCATTGACAAGACCATTTGACAAGAAATGAGACGTAGCTTAATGATGGTCTGGCAGCATTTAATGGCTATTGGAGACACACTATTAAAAGATGGTTTAAACGATGAGTCATTTTATGTGTCTGAAAAGCGCTCATCTGCCGTCTTAAGTGGAATGTGTTTAACAATGCTAATACATTCCTGTGATCTGGGGGATGAATTCAACTATTGATTCCCCCCCCCCCCCCCCTCCCTCATCCCCACCCTCGCCTCTCTGCGTTTAATCACAGGCCGGGCCACCAGAAAAGCACCCAGACACTCTGAGCTGTGCTTCTCATTCATCCAGATGCTCGTTTCTACATTGATTCGCCACATGCTTCGGATTAGCTAACTCATCAGTCAATAGTATTAGAGAATTTCGGCGATTTGAAATATTACATGGGTGGGCGGGGACTTAATGGAGAGCCTAGTGTCTTTGAGGGAATAGGAGCTGGAAATGGTTCCATAAGCCGGTCTGGGGAAAAGAAAACCCTGCTATCTCTCTCCTTAGCTCGTATTCTCTTTCTTTTCCCACTGTTGCTCCTGATGATATGATCATTCTATGGGGAGGCCCTGGAAATAAACCAATGTATACTGGATCAACATCATGCATTTGTGTGTGTGGTATATGTTCATCATGTGATACTAAGAATGCTGAATTTGGCATAAAGCAGAACGCCTTCCTCCAGGAAAAAAAAATGTCTTCACGGAGCATTTAAAGCATTTTCGCTGAAATGATTTGTAAACCCATTGCCAGTTCAATGAGAGGTAATGAATTTTCCTATAAACGGCAACAGCCATCTTGGGATTGGTTTAATTATATCACATCCTCTTTGTGATCCGCGAGGTGGGTGAACTAAATCTCTCCGCTGTCATCTCATTACAATTCCACGTGAAGCATGTAAATGTAGCAAAACTAAAGGCGCTGATCTGCTACACTGATTCCTTTAGTAGAACAAAGGATCTGTTGTGACGAGACATTAAGTACAATCTCACTCCATGTTCACACCGAGTCTAAACAGCATATGGCTGTTGTGGCAGAGGAAACGTCATAATAGCGGTGATTTACATGGAAGATTCACATGGTCCTGTATACAGCAGGCTGAGCAAGTTTCATGACTGCATGGCCCACAGAACCTGTTCAAAATGCTTTAGGAAGTTTCAAAAACGCATGGTCATCAATCTAAAGACTGTTTTTTCTCACTCTAATTCCTGAGAAGATACAAGGATTTATTATTATTTAAGTATACTGTGACTGAAGCCTAATGCTATCCCGCCATCTAACACATTCACGATCCGTTTCGGCGCTGAACACTCCTCCGCCAGACCATTCGTCAAAAGGACAAAGTGCTCTTTGATTAAAACTGCTGTGAGCAATGCATTACAGCTGACAAATGGCCTCCCACTTATCCCTCTGCTCCAGCACTATGATAAAGCTCCATCCCCACACCACGCCTAATAGGAGCCACTGTCACCTTATAGAGACCCAATTTAGCACGTAACGTGTGGTGTAAATTGAATGATGATGGCTTTCTAATGGGGGGAACAGTCACCCAAGTCCCTGTTACACTCACTGTGGCGTGATCTGTGCCTGTTCGGCTGCTTCAGCGCCGGATTCTCACGGGAATCACTGTGGAGAAAGAGCTTTATGGGGATTCTTTTCTTTTTCATTCTTTTTTTTTTTTTTTTTTTTTTTACAGCAGCCTCGAACCCTTTGGCAGCCGTAGGGAATCTGTGAACCTGTGCACTTTCTTCTGCAGCATTGTTATCCATGTGTCAGGTGCCGAAAGACAAAAATAAAACAGAAAGAAAATGGAGCTTCGCGGTAGTTCAGGCAGGGTTATAGTCGTATGTCAGGTGCTCTACATGTCCACCAATCACATTCCACCATGACCTACTGTAACTCTGATCCATATAATCAGATCTGCCGCTCAATCATCCTGCGTACGCTTATGCTGCTGCATCGCATTGCTTTCTGCTATCACAGTGCACCTCCCCAGCCTCCTCCTGCATTAGGAATTCATACTATGTTGGCTCACTATGTCTATTATATTGTCATCATATTTAAGTGATGAGGCTCTGTCCCATACACGGGGGGAGGGGTTCACATGCTCCGAGCCAAATCTGTGTCATGCTTGCATAGATTTATTCTTTGAGCATCCACCGCCAAATCCAACTGTATTATCATTTGTTGCAGTAAATGGTTTATTTCTTGAGAGTCTCCTGACTGAAATACAGTAAGCGTGTCTTGTGTTTTCTGTGCCGGTTGTAAAACAGACCTGCTTCTCCTAACTTGTTTGACATTTGCAGAGTTGACAGCCGAACTGGAGGCGGCTGGTGGAGAGCTGACAGTTGGAGGCTGATTGCTGATGAGTGGTTGACCCCCCACAACCTCCGCAATCCCCTCAAAACACACATACACACACACACACACACACACCTCCAGCCACGGCCCTGCCTGTCATGCATGCCCACACACGACCTCTAACACAATAGAGCCAGGCTGTTTCACTCCGTTCCCCATTACCCTTCCTATCGAAGGACACACACACACACACTGCGGCCAGCAAACACAATATCCTGGCTCAGGATCTTATCTTGAGATTCTTCATTTTAAAAGTGTAAAAACACAGTGAGAAGGGTAGGAAGTGGGTGTAGTGAAAAGGAATGCTGGTATAACATCTTTGTCTCAGCAGAGTGAAGTCAATCCTACATCGTGGATCAGTGCTGTGCTGAAACACCCCCACTGGACTGTACTTGATGTAATTTGGGGAGGTGGAAGGATGCAAACTAAGTGACTAGTTGTTAATATACCTAAACAGAGAGTGTGATGATGATTGTAGATTGGACTTGACCAATTATCCTGCCTGTGGAGGGGAAATAGGCTTGGAGAGCTGTGTGTAAAGATATGCACTGCTGTGGCTAAAGAAGATCAATAGAGTGAGAATCTCTCTCCTAAACTTTCTTCATGAACTCATGAGCTCACTGAAGCAAACAGAAGTGAGCTAGGCATTAGTGGGCTAAGTACTACAACTGAAGGTGAGGGAAAAGTTGCAAAAACATGTGTATGTTGGACTTTTAACTTCCTGCACCCAGTTTGTAGACTGATAAATAACCTATTGATTGAAACTACAGTTTCTATGTCAGTATGTTATATCCTGGGGTTTCACAACAGAGATTCAGTAGTGCTTAGTATGATCTAGATGCAAAGGCAATAAATCCATGCTCATGTATTTCCAATGCTCTCCACATCTGCAATGCAATCTCCCACATGTAGAAAATGTCATAAAAAAATCATAATCTTAGGAAAATCAACCTCTTTTTCATCACTCCATGAAAAGCTGACTTCTTAGTGACATAGACATAGACATTACATAGACATTCTTTTGTCTATGTAACCTATAATGATTTTGTATGGTCCATAAAACTGTAAACTTTCCTTTTCTGGAAAAGTCTGTGAGGTCAGTTGAAACACAACCAAATTCATATATTTCCCAATGGTCTGGGAGAAGAGATGGGATGGGATAGATGGGAGAAAACAATGTTAGCAGCTGTGTTGTACTGAATTCATTTCTTTATTCCTGATTCCCTCAGTGGCTGCTGACAGGTTGGTTCACCAGCTCCTTTCCCCTCAGTAAGACCTTCGGGTGACGACTGCTGGCAGGAGCTGGCAGATATACAAATCAATGTCAAAACCACAAAACAGTCCCATCTCTCACACTGCGAGCGTCTCAATAACAAATACATTAAAAAAGAAGGCCGCCTGAAAGCACCATATAAAAGCAATACAAGCAAGGATGAAATGGTACATCATCGCCTAAAAACACACACGTATGCGCCCTCATACACACATAAAAGCACAAATTTGTTGTGAAAAGGGTGCAATTCTTGAATTCGCTAAAGGACAGGACCTATTTCTGAGACAGGCAGCACCAGTGAATAGACTGAAAAAAAAGACTCTCTCTCTCTCTCGATCTCTCTCTCTCTCTCTCTCTCTCTCTCTCTCTCTCTCTCTCTCTCTGATCTCAGTGAGCGGGGCCTCAGGTGAAGACAGCTGTCACCCTGATCTACAGCCCCCGGCTGCCTCAGTAATGTAGGCCAAATTGCCTGAGTCGCTGGAAATGATGCAGTCATTGTGGAGGAAATTGGAAATCAATTCTTGTCATCACTGAACATAACTCCCTTTTTTAGCCGAGCCGGGGCTCAGACGTATTTGTGCAGGCTGTGGCAGCTCCAACAGAGACACCACTATGTAAGAAAATGAAAGCGGATAGCAGCAAGATAAAGCAGTGAGATGCAGCAGTGGTGGATAACAATAAAGTGAAGCTGGTAATGCAATCCTACATCTTGTGTCACATGTTGATGCGTGTCCTAGGTTTATGTACACATCATGCATTATTAATTTATTAATAACATAGTAATGAATGAAAGGATTGAGCTGCCATTCACTACAATTATCTGTGATGCTGTACATGCATAACCTCAGGGCAACATTTGACCCCAGGAATATTAATTTATAAATATAGAAACAGTAAAAAAAAAAAAAAAAAGATTCTTCTGTCACTCTGCCACTGTCCTTAGGGTAAAGCTCATTAATGAGGTTTGTCACCAGATTTCTAGAGTCTTCAGTAATGAGTTTTCTTAACAGATTCTGCAGAGCGCTCTTGGTTTTCTGCAGCTGTGTTGTTTACAGCTGGGTTCAGCTCTTCAGGAGACCTCCAGGCTCCCAGGCACAGAGACGCTGAATTAAAAGGAATGATCGTGTTTTACAGATTTAGAAATTAGGGGGAAGGAGCTCCTTTGTGGACACGATGGTGTTGATGTAGTGCATGTAAGACATGTAGGTCAGAGCGTGAGGCAGGACACGGTGCAGTGCTTCTGCATGCTGAGCGCTTCATGACTGCAGTCCCAAGGGCGCCTCTGCTCAATAAGAGGCAATCAGCAACAGCGGCACGCCCTCCCCAGCTCCCCTCCATCTTCCCACAAGGCATTGCTCCTAGTCAGCCCCCATCCATTATGCATCAAACCCTGCACTACAAATCTCCTCAAATAGAACAGAGTGTCAGGCGTGATAAAGAACAATCGACCAAGGGGAGGGAATCAAAGCGCAAAAAATTCCCAAGATGAAAAATATTCCACTTTGCTCTCCGTTGTCGTTCTTTGTTTTTCTTTGTTTGTGTTGTTATTCGAGTTGTATGTTCGTGTCTCTCGTGGGATCCTCGCCGAGGCACAAGTCATCCGTCATCCTAATTGGTTGTGTTTAGAGAGCAACTGTTGTGTTTGATAGAGAAGCTTTTCCACTCCTTCTGGTCAAAACAAAAGCGCGGCTCTGGTATCAAAGATGGATAGCTATGTAAATGGAAGTAGCCACAGATGTGATTATCCGAGGATCGTCTGTTCTTCTAAAAGTTTCTTCTAAAAGCCTTAGTGTGTTCAGCTGTTGTAATCTCGCATCCTTCATCTTCATATGGCCTGGAGCACAGTCAGACTCAGTTTGGTGGAGGCCAGTAGCCGCTGCTTCTGTTTTTAATGGGACTACGCCGGCTACATTGAGATGTAAGAAAAACTCACAGAGCGGCTGCCACTCTGCGATGAAACCTCTCCATTCCCCTTTCATCACTGTAAATTGTTAATAGCGGCGATAAATGCTCTATTAACAAAGTCTGCAATTTCAGGAGAAGAAACTTTGAGAAGCACGAGGCCCTGCCAGGTCCCAAAAATAACATAAAGTCTAGAAACCAAAAAAAAAAAAAAATTGAAATCTTGTTAAACTCTGCAAAAGCGGATTCCAAGAAGTTAAGAGACCCAACAGGTAGCTAATAAACAGAGCAAAAGCACTACCAAAAGAAACAGGCGGCTTTGGAAAGAGAGATGCCATACAAATATAATTCCTGTGCCAGCTCACTTGAGCCTGCAAGGAAGAAAACAGAGAATTTGAACAGAGTATAATTTGTTCACAAAAATACTTTTAAGGGAAACTAATCTGTCTAAATATGGGTTTTGGAAGGCAAGTGGAAAACAGACCTCATTATAGCTGAGTGTGGGATTCAGCTGTGAAATCAAGTAAAAACGCTTTTTTTTTCTAAACATAACCAGCACAATTTATATATGTGGAAAAAGTATGTGAAAAACTTCTTTACATTATTTTTTTTTTACAATAGGTATGTCAGGAGATTTTTAACCAGCATGCAGAGCGTTTGAATCTGAGTAATGCAATTCAAGAAAATAATCAATCAATAAATCAATAAGTATATTGAACCAATGAGTTAACTGAACTGATATTACTTGAAATTCAAATAATGTGCTTGAGTTGAGTGACATCACTGGATTGATTTCAATGCAACAATTTAGCGACTGATTTTGAGGTAGATTTTACTCATCAGGGTTTATAGTGAAGGACAAACTCAGCCTCTAGTAATATATGAGACAGCAGAGAACTATGGGATACGCATCCATCTTTGTCAATCCACCACTTTACATGGTAACAGTATTGCTCATGATTGCCCATTTTTCACTCCATCTAATCCCCTCGCATCTCCCATTTTCTCCCACCCCCTCTTCTCAATCTTTAGATGGACATTTAATGGCGTTGACGAACCATAATTCACATTAATGTGCATCATCCAAGAAATCATATCACTTTTTACAACCTGAATCTGAAGCCCATTTGGTCATTCAATTTTAGATATATTTACACAGATTTTTGGAAGAATTTGATGTGGAAAATAAGACTTCTTTAAGTGCTGGTCTGTTTGAATTTGATGTTGACACACCACACAAATAGATACAAACCTTTGACAGCATCAAGATACATGTAAAATTCATGTTCATCTGTCATGTACTGACAGTCTTCATAACAATAGCTCTGCCAAACAACAGAATGGACCCAGAGATGCAAGACATATTGCCAATAGTTGTTTGTTCAACAGTGTTTAAGTGTTTAAGGGTGTATTTGTCCTTTGAGTCAGTTGCTGCTGCATGAAACGACCAACTTAACAAGTATCAAAGAAGCATAAAAAATGTGATTCAAACACACACTTCCATTCGGGGACCAGAAAGCTCTTAGAAGGCCATACTGACAACTAGTGTGTGTGGGGAAAATAAGTTATTAAACAAGTTACTGTTACTTAGCCATTCCAGACTGCATTATTTTAGCCTCTATGTCTTTTTTTGTCTTTAAATTTAGGTGGGGGTATCATCACATCATCTGGTTAAAGCAGACCAGTAGAGGAATATAAACAACCAGTTCATGTCTGCACTCCACCACTGACAAACAGTGCCGGTCCTCATTACAGCGTCACACACATGCAAAGCAGAACATCTGGAAACTCACAGCAGCTCAGCCGGCTCGGGACGGCAGGTGTGTATGAAAATGCAAATACAAAACAGAGGGAGGTTTCAGTCACAGCAGAGTTCTCGGTATCCGGCCCTCACCTCCGTCCCGCCGCCTCTCCTACTGACTCCGCCCCCCTCCTCCCTGTTGTTGCTACCTTCCCAGGCCGTCCTCCATCTGCTTGGCCTTCGCGGCGGCTGCAGCCAGAAGCCCCGGCAGCATATGCCAGTGTTTGGATTGGCGAGCCGGGTCAGCCTTTCATCTGGTCCTTTGATGGGCCTCGCTGCGGCTGAGCAGGTGGATAACACACACACATAGTTACACACACACCTACACACGTTACACTGCTGCAAAAATGTCTGTCTTAACAAGTCATTTAGTCTCATATTCGATCTGATTTTCTTGTGTTATATCAATTGACAATAGAGAGTAGCAAAACTGATATTTTCTTATGAAAATGTCACAGATTATTACTCTAAGATGGATATTTTCATAGTAGCCAGCCTGAACAACATCATTGCCATAGAGCTGGATGATAATATAATCTGGTTAAAGCTCCGCATTTCAGAGAAGACCGGCATGCAAATGGCCTGATGTTTATTAAGGTCATATTTGTCATGTTACAGTGTGTTCCTCCACCAGTGTTGTTATTCCACTCCATAACTGCAGGCCTTGAGCTATGAAAATATGGCCAAAATGAGTGTGGATGAAGGGAATCAGGAGAAAGTCGGCGCAGCGAGGTCTGTGTCAAAATAGCAATTACATGCTGGCCTGATTCATAAAGATAAATGCAGAGCGGGGTTACAGAGACCGTGAACACAGTTTCATCGCACCAAGGTCCCTGAATTCAATTAGTGACACACACACACACACACACACACACACACACACACACACACACACATCTCAAGAAGTCAGGGCTCTGGCAGCTCAATCAGGTGAACAGACCTTGATATCACTGATTTAACTGAAAGACACAGTGACTGCCCCTGTGTGCGGCACACTGTCAGCGTGTCACCACAGCTACTCGACCGCATACCGCGCCGTCACTCAAGCCTCATCTGGACTGACAGAGTCGAGTCTTATCCGGTGGGGACTCCGGTCTGGGTGGAGATGATCTCGTCTCTCTTAGGAACACATGATTGACTCGGGGGTGATCATTCCTACTGTTGCATAGATGAATCCCAGAGCAGCTGGGAAAAGCCGGATGGGGAAAGAGTAGGAGAATGTGGTTGTTGTGTGGTTTCTAGGTGTGAATGTGTGCAGCTGTGTGAAATGTGAAGCCAGGCAGCGCTGAAAAAAGAACATGCATATTCAGTCAATAAGTGATATAATAACAATAATAATCTGTATTTATATAGTACTTAAAACAAAGTTACAAAGTGCTTTACAGGGTCAATAATGTGCTTTACAGAGTCATCTCACTAGCAAGGACCACACCATCAACAAGATGCATTTAAATGATTTATTGAAGGAAGATTGATGAGCGTGGTTTCTGGTAGCTGAATGCGTTGTGGGGAGGCTTCGTAGGGAATCCGCCGCGGCACCCGGGTCACGACGGACCCCCAAGGGGGAGGAAGGAGAGGGAGAACAGGAAGAAAGAGTAGGGCGGGGGGGAGGGGTGCAGAATACAAGAGCGAAAGGGGAAGAGAGGGTTAGGATGGTATTTAGGGGATGCCGGAAGAGGCGCGGTTGAGGTGTGGTCCTGCTCCTGAAACTCGCTAGGTAAGCTTCAATAAAAGAGAGGACAAAGGATAACAGAAATAGCATAAAAAGTAATTACAGGCCTAAAAAAAAATGTAAGGTGGATAGGAAAGGCAACCTCTATAGGATCAAGAATAAAATATAGAATACATGGCTGGTAATGTAAATTATGTTATGTAAAACATAACAGGAATAGAATAGAATACTATACAAAAGCCTGTTCATAAAAGTAAGTTTTGAGGAGAGATTTAAAAGACGATAGTGATTTGTCTGGCCTTAGTTTCTCAGGCTGGGCATCCTGCAGCCTAGGCGCCCTGACAGCAAAAGCACATCACCTTTAGTACTTAGCCGGGAGTTTGGAGCAACCAGGAGAGCCTTGTCCAAGGACCTCAGGCTGTGCGTCGGCTTGTAAAGAGTTAAAAGGTCAGAGACATAGCTGGGGGCTAGACCGCACGGAGCATTAAAAGTTAGAAGTTCGTTAAAAGTTATCAGTAAAATCTTAAAATCAATTCTAAAACTAACCGGCAGCCAGTAAAGAGAGGCTAAAAGAGGAGTAATATGGTCTTGTTTCTCAGAGTGTATTAGAAGCCTTGCAGCTGCATTTTGTACTAGTTGAAAATGGGAGAGCGATCTCTGACTTAGGCCAGAGAAGAGGGAGTTACAATAGGCTAGACGAGATGAAATAAATGCATGGATAACTTTCTCAAGGTCTGCAAAGGATAGATAGGACTTTATTTTCAGGATGTTTTTAAGCCGCTGAAAACAGGATTCCTATACAACAACCCTCCTGATCATTGAAAGTGTGCTAATGGAGTTTAGTGGGCCAAAAAGGACAAACTTGTATTTGTTGTCATTTAGTTGGAGGAAATTTCGTGACATCCAGCACTTATTATCTGATAGGCAAGCTTTGACGCAGGATAAGCTATTGGAGTCAGTAGTTTTAAGGGGTATATACAGTTGTGTGTCATCTACGTAGCAGTGGAGTGAGATGTTATGTTTTCAAATAATGCAGAGAAGAAGCATGTATATGGAGAAAAGTATGGGGCCGAGAATAGAACCTTGGGGAACTCCATACAGGAGCTGGGCTGAAGAAGAGGAGGCATTTCCATCAACTACAGAGAAGATTCTATTAGTGTTTGATGCCGACCCAATTTTCAAGGCGGATTAGTAGTATGTCATGGTCTACTGTATCAAAAACTGCACTGAGATCCAAGAAGATGAGGATTGAGCACTAGCGTCAAACGTTGTTCGAGTCATCTCTACTATAGACTATGGAAAGCTCTAAATCCACATTGAAATTGAAATTAATTTCTCTAAAACATGTAAATATATATATACTATAGGAGGGGACAGTACCAGTGTTCAGGGAGCTATTTATGATTAGTAGAACGTGCGGGGCAGCTGAAGGACTTCTTCGAGAAACTTACTAGGGATAATGTCCAGAGGGCAGAATGGGGATTTCATTTGAGAGATGGTTTCTACACTTGAAGTGAGGGAGACAAGTAAAACATTGCTAAGAGAGGTACAGATTTCTGGGGAGACGGAGGCGGAGAGATTAGGCCCAGAGTGGGTAAACTGGAGAATAATATTCTTCACCTTCTTAGTGAAGAAAGTCCTCGCACTTTTGGGGTGAAGCTTCAACATTATGGAGGGGGTAGGGTTGGGGGGGGGTAAAGGACAATGTCAATAACAGTAAATAAATCAAAGTCACAGTTGCAAACCCCACTTACACCAACCAAAGGTGATTTAGTTTGGCTGACAGCCACATCCTTGGTTTATGACTAGGACTGTCTCTCTTTGCTGCATCCAGGTCAAATACCATTCATAAAGACAAAGACAGTAAGAAGGAGCTTGAAGTCGAGAAATCTACTTATAACCCTTCCATAATCCTCCACCAAAGGCCGACTCTGATCCACTGTCTTCCCTGGAGTAGACAGAAAATACAGTCCTACTGGGCCTATCAGCTCTGTGCCATGATGAAAAGCACCATCTGATTTACCATCACAGCTAATTGGAACTCCACTGCGCTAATTAAATCAAGGAGCCACCTGGCGTGTGATGTGCAGTGTGTGTGTGTGTGTGTGTGCGTGCGCGTGCATGTGTGTGCATGTGTGCGTGCGTGCATCCTAACAGAGACAAACACTTCACGTTCCTATTTATATAGACATTCCAGATGATATTCCGGTTTATTTCTTTTTACTCTCTCCATATGTACAACCAGGCTGTCCCTTGTCTCATTTAAAAGCAACCGATAACATAAAAGCCTCGGCGGTGCCTGCCTGGGTGTCCTGACCTCTCCACAATCAGGACCATTTGAAAATGTCAGGCTCCCTAGTTAGCAATTCAAACAGGCAAAGAGGCAATTACGCCATTTTCATGTCTCCACCGAGGCCCCGCTGCCTCTGACGCAACTCTGACACCCGTGTTTTAATACGGCCGACACGAACGTACATTCCTCAGCTGCTATGAAAAACTAAACCGAGCCATATTAATGCCCCCTTCCATTCCCTCCCCTCTCCTATCTCTCTCAATCACCCTTATCTCTCTTTCTCCAGCCCTCACCTCCTCTTTCATTTCCCAGACAGTCTATCATTTGGGCAACACGGTGGTGTGATTGTGGCTTCCGCTGGAGGGGGAGAGCCGAATGCTATCATCACTCCTAGGGCCATAATCAATAGTGTCAGTAATGGCGATGGCGGGAGGAGAACAGTGGATTGCCGCGGGGTCCTCGGAGATCATATTGGAGGGCTTTGTCTTTTCACTGGCTCTCCCCACGGTCCTGTTGAATTATTCTGCAGGCGTTCCCGCTCTCAGCCTCGCTCTGCAGAGGGCTGCGGGAAGGGAAACACAATTCTCTCATAAAGGGTTGGAGCTCTTGTTGCCTGTTGCAGGGCTTTCACAGAAATAAGTTATTGGTGAGGGCCTGCTAGTATATCACACGCAGAATATGTTAAGCTGTGCCGTGGGTGGTTTCAGCCAAGCAATGTGATTCCAAATGTGCTGATATTTCCCATTAAAGTAATAATCTACATTTTCATATAATTAATTGTCCGTTTTGGTAGTCTCTACCGCTGATTGAAATAACACCATGCTGATTCAACCTATAGCCAGGTCATGAAAGCTTTTACATTTGCTGTGGTTTCACATTTGCGGCAGCAGGAATGTTTGTTGTTTGAAATAAAATGTTGTTGTTTTTTTACTTATTCTTTATTCTTCTGTATGTATATTACATTTAAAAGGAAACTTTGCAGTCAGTACACATGCTTTGGTAACCACTGTATGCTGTAAAATCCATAATACCCTTTATTGTGATTATGAGCACTTCCATAATCACATAAAGAATGCCCTCTGGGATGATATTGCTATAATAGCCTATAGTAAATGCTGAGATATTATTTATCAGTATGAAACAAGGGCTTCAGAAACTTTTTCATGGGGAGACTCATCACAAAGAAGTGTGTTATTGCTTATGGCCCACCAAGTATTTTGTGCTGATGAGGAAGTAAATCACATGTGGGAAAGATCCACCAGCAGGATACAACAACTCATAGTTTGAAAAACACTCCGAAAGGATCAGATGGTAAATCAGACTTGTGGTAGCAATGATCCACGCTTGAGATTGAACCTCAGTTTTAGTGCTGGTGAATCATCACCACTGAAGATTAGACCTCACGCCTGTTACATCTATTATTCATTTTTATTCAGAAAATATCCATAACACTGAGCCCACATTTTACTGAATGTTTTTAATGCTTTGTATTTAGTTTTACACTTGTATACAGTGTTTGTCTGGACCGTCATGGATGTTGACAGTGTATTTTAATCATCTGCGACATGTCACCTTTTCACCTGACAAATTTCCCTATGATCACTAATGCGATTAGCTCTAATTTGATTCCTACCCTTTATATCCTGCATGAATAAAGCCAAATGAAGTCTCCAGTGTAGGAGGAGCGCTCTGGCTTATGAATCCCAGCACCGTGACATGTCATCGTTCAGGCCGGTGCTGTCTGTGTTGAACCAGAAAGCTCCAGGCACACCGCTGCTCTCTTGCCCCCCTGGCAGTGTTGAGAGGTGTGGAAGAGCAATCTGCTCTCACAGGGGAAGCCACAGAGAAAGTAGGACATCGCTGTCAAGACACGGGAGAAGCCACCGAGGACCGGTACAGGATTAGGCAAGCAGGCCCCAAGCCACTTCGTTACACCGGCTCAACGCAACACAGAGTGCACCTAAAAATGTGCTTAAACTATCTTGTAATGTTAACAGATGGCACCTCTTTTTTACGCTTTCATTACATCTCATTCAAATGTCCCCAGATGGATCTTTTTCAGCACTGTGTGGGAATCATTTCCTCAGAGCGGCTCTTACAGGACTACATTAGCCCATTTCGCCCCGGTAATGCGAGAAGTCAGCCGTCTCGACTCGTCACAGCGGCGGCATGTCGGGGGTGTTTCTGCCGTTTCTGAGCCCTTCATTATTACTGAGTGAGAGGAGCCGCATGGAGGGAGGCTCCTGATTATTCAGCTGTGGAGCAGAATGACTTTGCCTCACAACAGGAAGCGTTGCATTTTTAAAGCCAAGGAGAAAGCGTTTTGCCACCCTGTCAGAGGAAGGGCTGTGGGGGGGGGGGAGGCTGGGGGGAGGGGGCGGGGTGTAGAAAAGATACAATTTCACAGCTGAGCACGCCCGCTTGGCTCTCCGGGCGTCAGGAGGGGAGGATTTCACACCTGAGGTAGTAACAGAGCGGAGGTAGGAGATGGGATCAAATTCTTACACCGCCACCCGTCTGATTCCCTTCATCAGGGAGAGGCAGCTTCACCCTTTACAAGGGTTTAAACAAGCATGTGCTTTTAAAAGAGCAACACGGTACCTTGCATTTACCTACTCCACTTCTCCTCCCTCTCCTCCTTTATCCTTTATCCATCTCGTGAGATTAGTCGGCGTGAAGGATAGGACTTACAACCCAGTGCTGGTTTTGGGTCACTCTGTATTGACTGTACTGAGGGTTTTGGTTTGGTTACATACTAAGACAGTTACATATCATCAATTTGGGATGTTCAGTGCATTCCAGCAGGAGTTATTTATTAATTATTTTTTGTTGTATCCACTTTCGCCTCATCTACTTCCACTTCAGTTAGTGATTTCCTACATTTCCCAGAATGCCTTTCAACAACCCCCAGAGAACTGGCATGAACTTGTTGCATCCAGCCTCGGGTTGGGTGCGCAATAGCGATAGCATAGTAAGATTAAGAAAGCTTTTTCCAGCCTGCCAGACTGACACTTTGGTCTACCTAAAGTCAACACACACACACACACACACACCTAAACACAGAGCATGCATTCTCACCATATGAATGCGCTTATCACCAATCCCCATATTCTCCTTGGAGCCACTTTCACCCTTCGACCTCGCTCCCCTGCATCATTATGCAAATGCTATTTCAGCTCATTAAGTGTCAGTCAGTCAGGAGAGCCTAAACACAGTCTTCACCCAGGAAATCAATCTGCCATCTCTATAGGCCCACCGGCAAAGCAACACACACTGTACTGCGGCGGCGGAGGATAATCAAAACCCATAATTGCTTTTTAAATCACAACATTAATGACAAGATATCTCGATTGTAATGCATTGTAATCACGCCATTAATATGGATATGACTGCAGCATTGGGAGCCATCTGTTTGGCTGAGGCAGCGCTGGACGTTTTCCAACAGACATACTCATTTCAAGGACTGTATTTTGGCCAGCGACCACAGGCAACATAATCAATGTGAATGCCGCCACCAGCACAGGGAAACGAGGGACCCAAATTGATCCATCAATCACCTATTCAGACAATGTTTATTCAGCTTTGCCTCGGTTCGCAGTTATTCATACTCACAGATGAAAGCGGCGGCGGGAAAAAAAAAAGAAGGAAAGATGGCAGGGAGTGGAGAGCAATAGCATGGCACAAAAAACAGGCTCTTTACACAGGGCTTTAGTGTGCGTTTTTTGGTGAGGTATAGTGATTGCCTTGGGTTACCTCTGGGTGGAATCAATTATACAAGGTTTTTAAAAGGCCCTCTTTGCTCTTCACAGGAAGGCGCGGAGCGAGCAAGCTCCCGAGGTATCTAGCATTATTCCTTTTTATGTTCTTCCATCAAACTTTCTCTTTCTTCTCAAACTTTTCCATAGTCATTGCCAGAGTAAAAATGTGGGGCATTTGAGATGTTATTGCCAAACTTCAATTGGGGGCCCCCACTGCCAACCCCCCCCCCCCCAACTCTTCCTTTCGCTCCTCCTTATGACTAATGTATTTCCAGTACAAAAGCATATGTTTCTTTTAAAGGAGCTCGGCAGCGACGCCCGGGTTTCTGCGGCGGTGTTTGCGGTCGCTAGGGGGGGGGAGACGGGGGGCAGGAACAAAAAAACATACTCGTCGCTTTGCCTCGGGGCCATTTCATGACAGCTCTGCTTTGTGTCGCGGCGTAAGAGGAGTGTCAAACCCTAACCCTCGCTTTGTTGTGACAAGGGTCTCTCGTTGGCGCTGTTGCTCGCATTCTGTGCTCTCGGTGAACGTCTGGGGAGAGGAGGCTGTCTCAAACTGAACCATCACACGTTAACTTGGGGACTAGGGTAGGTGTGAGGGTTGAGGGAAAACCACTCCACATAGGGATTCACACAGCGGAGCCCCCCGTTTATCTAAAACCTTCAGAAATTGAAGGGTTTGGAGTTGAAACGTAGTGAAATTCCAGACCCTAGGTTTCATCAGAAAATGAAAACTGCATGAACATGAATGGACGATATCAACAAGGAACTTTCACCAACCTAGCAAGAACACAGTATAGTTGATAATGTTACATCAGTGTATTTCTTCTACTGAGGCTCTACTGTATTACGTTGATTCCAATGATATTCATAGCTCAAGTCTGTATCAAAGCGAGAGACTAGACAGGCAAGAGTCTGGGATGTCAGTGAGATAATACTTGGAGCTGTTCCCTTGATGATGAATGGCAGTCGGACTTTATGTGAGAACGCACGGGGTGACTGCAGACACGTCGTTTCTGGTTCAGTCTTGTTAGCTCTACAGTGAAATGAACCTCATTTGGCTACAAAAGCAGATACAAAAATGTGTGCGTGGGGGCCCTTAACTTATCGCGTACGCCACCGACTGTCTAGCTGAGGCCTGCCCCGCACCTAATTTGCAATACAAGTTTCTCTGAGTTACAAAACTCTTGAAAGAGAACATTTTTGTCATATCTTTCCAGTGTAGCTTGAAGCAGCAGAGTGTGCCAACCACTTGCTACTGTCTGTCTGTTATATCTCATGCCAGGCAATTTAAATCTCGGGCCTTTTTACCTGCTGAAACATCGGCGCGTTGGGTCTTTTTTAGTCTGCAGCTAATTGGCAAGCCTGCCTACACTCCCTCAGAGCAGAGGAGGGTCTGTGGGGAGGAGGGCAACGAGCGCAACACATCTCATCTCTCCACAGATTTCTTCATCTCTTGTAATTAATTGCATCTTTAAAAGAACAAAATGTAAATACGCCGCTGACACGCTGCCAATTAATTTTCAATCGCCGTCTTTCTGACGCTTTCTGCTCGACCGAGGGGGAAATCAAAAGTTTTGGAGGGTGTTACGAAAGCTTTAATGGTGTCCCTTTGTTCCCGGCAACACATTGTGAAAAATACATTCGGGCCTGACAAAGTGCTCCTGCTCCATGTAATCAATTCCCTCAGCCGCTACCAGCCGAAGAAGACGGGGCGGAGGGAAGATCTGAGAGAAAACCACCGTCTCAGTTGTCTCTTGTTGTTCTTTGATCAGGCACAACAAGGTTCTTTACACACTGAGGAAATGTGAAGGAAGAGAAAACCACCATAGCTGCCCAGTGCAAATATACATTCAGGCGGTGATGCACTGGGTAAACTATGACCTCCGAAGGCAAACAACCAATTCAGCCAAATCAATTAGATTTAGACTTTTGGCTCCTTAAAATACCCTATCTTCATAACTTCTTCTTAAAGCAATATTCCTCTTAGTTTTAACATGGGGGTTATTTGGCACTTGACTGCTATGAAAATCAGAATATAAACTACTCACCAAGATCGGACAATTAACACGTTTGTCAAAATATTCAACAACAGATCCCACTTTTAAGACAACAAAGCAGTAGTCGTCATTTTGCACGTCTATTCTTGGTTTACACTAAAATTAGTATTTAAAAATAAAAGTAGATCTGGTCCCAAACAGGAACTATCTCCAGTCCTAAATGGTATCCCTCCGCTAAGTTCTCTTCTATCAATAAAAATGCTATTCAGTGAAATTATGTTCTAAAACGTCGGACCCAAAATCAATTTAAAATCACAGTAGCGGGATCTGTTGTTGAATCTGTTCACCAATGTGTTAATTGTCAGTTTTCAGGCTATTTTCGTGCCTCATTGAGATGAATGGGAAGTAAAAATCCGAACGCTACAAACTCGTCCAGCTGCATCTGATCTTGGTGATTAGTTTATATTCTGGTTTTCATGCCAGTCAAGTGCTGAATAACCCCCATGTTAAAACTAAGTGGAATATTACTTTAATTCTCTTTGATGGCACTTACCATGATGTGTACTATGGATTCATGTCATAAAGCTTCACATCAGCCTAAAACATGTGTGTAAACTGAGTTGAGGTAGGTTTATCCTTCACTACATCCCTGCATTCAGCATACATCTTCACACACACACACACACACACACACACACACACACACACACACACACACACACACACTGCTCTTCCCTACACAGTGTCATAAACCAACAGAGACCTCTCCTCCCCCCTCAGCATATGACGCCAGCGGTGTGACAGAGAGGCGCGGTGACAGCTTAGCGTGGGCGTGAAGTGCTGCCAACACACCTACACCAACGCCAATACAAACTGCCCACTCCACATATCAGCGCCTGACAGCCTACACAGGCACTGACAGAGGCAGAGCAAGTGTACTGACATATATTAACTGAACCTCAGGATGTGATCATATTCCTGGAGTCCAGAACTGCAACTCCGGTGCCTCTGTATTGTAAGGATGAGGGACCTTTTCTTCTCCAAATTAAAACATCAGGGTGGAAATGTCAAATACCCTTAACACGTTACAAAGACAAACACTGTCCTTGCGGATGGCTCAGCAGCAGTCATAGCGGTGTGTGGGCGTTGTACTGTATTGTACCTGAAGTGCCTCTCTCTCAAAGAGCTTGTGAGGCCACCGGGGGGTGAGAACGCTCCGCTAACCTCGGTGACTCTTGTAACGAGCTGAAGTGGGATTCCTACTGCCTCTTAAGGGGCTCGGCTTTTATTGCTACCGAGTAAACAGAGGCAAATAGAGCCACGGTGTGAATTGGAAGAGCTCGGGTAGCGCGCGCACCTAGCTAAGTGCATTAAGAACTGCCGTTTAAGTGCTTCCCTCGAGCGTTCTTGGGGAGATTTCTGAAAAGGTAGAGGCATTGGGGTGGCGCCGCTTTCAATGAGCCCGGGTGTTTACACATCTTTGGCTAACGTGGGGCCTGGCAAAGGAAAAAAAGGACAAATAAGAGAGTTCACCTCACAGGCTCCTACACACCCCATTGCACTGATTATCATCAGTTGACTAAATGGAATTGTAAACAAGAAATTTCGGTGTGGTTACTTCTGCGGCCCTCAAGTTACGCAATCCTGTTTCTATGATGAACATATTCAAAAACGAAGAAAATGTATATTATAGGGATGCAATAGGAGATGAAAAAGACTATAAAGTGTGGTAGGGTCACTATAACACACTAATGAGCACCATAGACATACTGTAAGTCCCTGCAGGAGCGTTAGAGCAATATTATCATGATTTTTTTGTCAGCTCCGCACGATCCAATTTGACAAACTTGCCTAGAGACGTGATGTCAGTTCGGCAGAGATGTGTTTTAAACTCCCCTCTAAATGGAGTTACAGCTAACTGAGTGTTTACAGCAGGAGAGAGTGATGCTAATTGGATTGTGTGAGGCTGTAAATAGCTACAAAAGCCGCGCCGGTGTGCTGACAGCGTGATTTTCACTCTAGCTTGTTTCTAATATGACAAACAGGAGCCGCAGAGCATGCTCTCAAGCTGGGATCCTCTTACCCAGATTGTTTCATACAAGAAAAAAAAAAACCCTTAAGAGGCCTTTTGTCAGCATCGACTCGCAGCTATTTCCTGATCAGGGGGTCACTCATGTCACGTGTCTGACTTGAGGCCAAACGCGCAGGAATCCCTCAACAGGTAAACCTGATCGACCCCCAAAAATCATCTGATTACACGGCGTGAATGGAGCAGATGTGTGTCTCTGTTCTCTCCCCCCCTCCCTCTCTCTCTCTCTCTGCACCTTCGCAGCTCAATCGGCTCAGTCGTTTTGATGTATTGAAACAACATCGACTTGCTAAACGGGCTTGGCAGCATGAAAGGCCGAGTCTAATTACAAAATGGATGTCATCATCAGGGCCTTTCTCCTGGCTGGCGAACGATTGCAGCAGCGGTCACGCACTCCGAAAGGTCAACATGCTTCATTGACATGCATTTAATTGGAGACACCCTTCCTGCCCACTGGGGATTTCAGCCTGTATTTTGTCCCTTAAGAGCAAACAGACACGTGTGCGCATGTTTAATAGAGAGCATCCTCTTGATTCGTCTCTCTCTATCCTCTCGTCTCCTTCCCGGCACCCTTCCACTGCAGTTTGTGGGAGGGTAAGAAGCGCTGTTAGGTCGGTGGAGGGGTTGTAATTTGTGCGCTAGGTGTTAGAAACACAGCGGCAACGCCAGTGAAAACAAAACAGCTCTGTGATTTCACCCCCACTTGCTCCAGGCGTCTCTCACAGCGTCAGGAAACTGCAGCAGCACAATAAACTGCTGCAGAGCGCTTCATAACTGCCTCCACAGCACAGCGAGCAGCTCCACTCTCCACCTCGGCCCAACATCTTGTTGTTTTCCTATAAAACATAACAACACCTATATTATCTAGCAGTTTATCTATTATGATTCTGCTTCTTCCTTTCTTATAATTATCTATACAATTCCTGTCTTCCTCTCTCCTTAGTTCTTATTGGGTATTTCTTGTCCTTTCTTATGAACATGATTCTTCGGGGTTGCTTGTAATTTTGGTGCCGTATCCTCATGAACACACACACACACACACACACACACACACACACACACACACACACACACACACAGACACACACACACACACACACAAACAAACACTGTCACACTCAGTGTCTGCTACATTATTTCCATTTTTGGGACTTAATTCTAATATTCAAATATCCAAAATCATAAGAAAAAGATATGAATTCTGCTTATGGATGGAATCCCTTTGTTTCCTTTTAATTAGTGACTTAGAGGATTCTGCTGTTGCATTAATTGTAAATCGCCCTTTATAGAGTGTCAGTTAAACGCCTGCAATGGAAATGTAGAAAATATATCACATGCAGCATTTTATTGTCAAAACACACTGTAAAACAGAGGACATTTTACAGGAAAAGGCTGTAATACATGCAAGCCTTGACAGCAATTCTTCTTTACACCCTGAACTGCTGTATAGGTCTTACCAGGTTCTTCAATTCTGACTGTTGAAGGTTTATATAATGTACGGGCTGACAGGTGAAAGCTCACACTGTTGTTTTTGGTGTGGCAAGACTGCCCTCTGGTGAATGCACAACTTCACTTGGATGGGGATATATCTGATTTTAAAGCCGCAATATTATGGATTCATTTACACACAAGACAATAAAGGTGTAATTTCAATTAGGCATTCATTCTTAGATTTAGGATAATTATATTTTTTACAACATGGTGGCAGTGTTGGTGAATTCCTTTACTGAACATCCTTATGAACATACTGTAGGCTTCATCAAGTCAAATTTGTGTAAAGGAATTTAAAAAGTAAGCATGTCTTCACATTGAGGAGCCATTCTATTAATAACAAATTCTGCGGTTTCAGTTACAGATATCCATATCTGTGATCATGGGATTCCTATAGAAAAGTCAGTAAGAAAAATTGATTATTATAAACACTACAAAACACTTAAGATCACAACAATTGTTTGCTGAGATGAGGATTATTAACTGTAGTCCACAGCATTGTGCATAATTTGTTTTCTTAAATACCTAACAGTTCTCTCCTGTGTTATGGATGCTCACAGTCACAGTGCAGTATGCCATAAGAGGCTGCTGAAAATGTCAGCTTTCTATACTTTATCCTCCTACAGCATTCAGTTTTGCTTTGTGTTTTGCTGTGGATATTTTTACAGTATCTGTGACTGTGATTCTGATGGTAAACACTACTGCAGGCCTCCTGGCCGGGGCTTCAGTGTTGCTCCACTTTATAGTTGTCTGTGTACCAGTTTGTTTGTCCATTTAGGACTAAACCACCAAGAACTTTAACCCCTTTTATCTGTTTCATTTTTGGTTGTTGAATGACCTTTTGTTTGTTCTTGCTCTGAGCGGCACCTTGCTTTGGGCACAGCATGTCTTTGAAGCGCTACAGGAGGCAGCATGAACAGTCTCAACAGCCTTGGGCCAACATCGCCCTGCTGCATACAAGCCAAGCTGGTCTGAAACATATTCCCATCCACACTCTCAGAAAATAAGGGAGAGTTGTACCTTTTGTCGCTAGGGCCGCACCTTAAGGTAGCACTAAAATCCACTAACCTCATCAATAAAGTGATTCTGAGAGGTTGGAGCTTGTGAAGTGGGAGAGATTTATGGGATCAAACGTAACGGTTTGAGCTTTTACTCTGAATCAGCTTTGTGACGGTGATGCTAACAGATATGAAGCGGATAAGGTGCCTGTATCCCCTTAAAATCACCTGCTGTCACAGTCAGTGTCTTATACTCTGTTAATCCAGGGGTATCAGGATTTGTCTCTTGACATCATTAGGACGTTGTTGTCTTACTTCCAGCTTTGGGAGAGTTGTTCATGCTAATAAATTAAATGTCCAAGATCCCAAGAAAAATATATGAATTCTGTTTATGGTGCAATTTCCTTTTAATTGGTCCCAGGTTAGTTAACCTGCTAGTTCCCATTTCATTTATTATATATTCATGCATCAGTGTGATACAAATTACTGATTGATACAGCAGTCAGGAACTTGTGTGAATAGTTAAACTGTCAGTTAACATGTCAGCTCCTGATTTGGTTATCAGTATTTATTTATGCATTTATCCATCGATGTAAATAATTAATAGTGAAGTAATGTTAATTAAATATCATACAACTGATTAAGAAATTGCTAATTCATGAACCATAATGTTAAAGTACCAAAAAAGTGAAAGTATCTGGCACTACAGAAAATCCTTTGGCTTGCTACCAAAAATACAAATACGTATATACACACTTACATAAGCTGTTATCTGTCTCAGAAGCAGTCAGACAAGTGAACTATCAGTTTTATTCACGGTGAATGTTCAGTGTGTCAAAACAAACACCCCCTCCTGGTAAATGTAATAGAGACAGATGTGTGTAATAAGTTGCTTTTTCCACCTAAGCCACAGAGGTAAGACTGACAGTTTATGCTGTGGGCTTCAGAGCGGTTTAGAAGAACACAAAGGGAAGTAAATCTTAAATATCACTTGGAGCCAAACCAGCAGATGTCCGTCACTAGACCTCTAACCAGTGGAATACACAGCCCAGACACACTTTATCAAATAATGACTGAAATCCAGTCCAACAAAGTGAAAACCACTGGAAATCCTCCACAAATCTTTCCTGTTGTGCAAAATAAACGTCTTCATCCAAACGTTTTCTTTGTTTTATTACAAACAAATACAGTACAAAAGCTCTACATATTTCAAGGAAACCAAATCTTTTTTTAAAATCGCTGACAAAAAGGTAACAACACTTGCAGCTTAGAAAAATATGTATACAGTGGTCAAGAAAACAGACCCATTTAAAAACTTTCAATCTCTACAAACTGACAATGCATACAAAGACATACAATTCCTAAATAACTTGCACATCATGATATATTTACAATGCACCGGTGTGTGAAACAAAGAAGGCTGATGATAGAGAATGTCTTTCGGTACTTGCCCCAATCCAGACTGAACAGGCTAGAAAGGACATGCAACATCATGTATATAAATATCAGGAGAATAAACCCACGGCCTGACATAATCTGAAAGCCCTTGACAAAGGTGACGACAGTCTGACTCCATCTGTTGTGAGATGAACGGATCCGTGTTGACAGTAGCCCTTCCGGGAGTGTGAATGTGTTTCAGAGGCAGTGCTTAAGAGTTGTTGGTTTAAGTCCAGTCCCTCCTCTCCCTCCCCAGTGTGTGTGTGTGTTTGGTCTATAGTCCATGGAGGCTGGAGCCGATGATGTCCATGAAGGTGGCCTCTACGCGGTAGCAGAGCTGGACGTCGGGGTCGGCTCCCCCCAGCTCCTCTGCTGTCCTCTGGGGTAAACTCAGCTTGGAGGAGCCTCCTCCTGGAGCCAGCACCTCCTGCGGCTTCTCCTTCAGATACTGCAGTCCTGAGGGAGGAGATGCAAAGTTAAACCACTGGAGATCAACTGCTCATACATTTATATGACTTACCTCCATACTGTTCCACACTCCACACTGAATTTTTTACTGTTCCATGTTTTTTTTATGTATATTGTATATTCTCTACATAGGAGTCAGTACATATCATATTCCTGAACATATGCCATCTCCCTTTCTAAATATGTTCTGATCATGATGGTGAAAATGAGAGCAGACAACAATGCACTTAAGCCTTGCACATTGTCACTTTTTTCTGTACATACGGTACCTCTATCCGGATTGTGTGATAAGGTGGACAGCTAGTAATTCACACATTGTGTGCATCATTATCTTCATGTTGTCTATATTTGACATGTTTGTTTACATTTTTTTTTTTTTTTTTTTACAACTCGCATCTGAGTTGACACTGTTTTCTTCACATACACATGTTTATATATAATGCATATATTTATATTTTTTTATGATGCTGGTTCACATTACATGTGCTCAATTGCAGCATATTATTGCTGCTCATTTGTCACTATGTATTGGCACAGAGAAGAATTTCTACTTCCTAATCCTAATATTTTCTTTTCCCCATTTTATGTTTTTTGATATGTCCCTATTGAAACGTATCTATAGTGTATATGTATGGGACGTTAGTAACAGTAGATCACACTTGCTGTATGATCATGAGCTAATTGAGGGAGGGATAATTACATCTGACCTTGGGTATTGGTCAAAATTGTTGCCTATGGATTAGACAAGCCATTATCAGGCCACTTAAATAACAATTTGCTATTACACTAGACACTATTACTATTACACTATGACTAATATGACTAATAGGGCTACCAATACTTACGGGCAATGAGAGGGTCAATGTCCCTGGCCTTGGTTGCCACGTCGGAGGCACAAACCTGCCCCACCTGTACCAGCAGGGCTGCTACATCATCATAGAGTGGAGGAAAGGCCTGGCAGAAGGCCACCAAGCATGGAAGGGTGGGCATGAAGAAGGAGAAACGCTTGGCACGGGTCAGCACTAAAACAAGGACACACACACACATACACATGAGAACTACGTAAACACTAAATATAGCAGCAGGGAGGCTGGTACAGGCTGTACCCTTGTGTAATGGAGAAATAAAATGTTGCACTAACAGCCAGCGGCCAGAAGGTGGCAGCCTAATATAGAGGGAGAAAGAGGGAGTGTCGACATACACAAATGTATACTGTACATTGGACAAGGATGCATATAGACAGTCTGCGAGTGTCAAATGCAATGATGCACACAAAAAAAATAGCTAAAAAGAAGTGGATTTGGGGGTACAGGAGGCCAAGACAACAAGCATAAGTGTGTGAAATGTGAAGTGCAAAGACGTCAAGAGCTGCTAGCTGACCTGTGAGCAGGGTGCCCATGACGCTGATGGCCAGCCGGGCCACGCTGAGGGACTTGGGCAGGGCGTACTGGGTACACAGGTACGACAGCAACTGGATGGCAAAGATCTGTGGGGACACACAAATGCGAAACAGTTGAAGACAATCATTTTTTACTTGACTTTCAGCAAATACGCAAACTCTCAAAGAGTAAAGTGCACCCAATAGAGCCGCTTTAAAAAATGACAGTGTAAGAAAGGTGCTGGCACAAGCCCAGGGGAGCTCTAGGATTCAAAGCCAGCCGAGAAGGAGAGAAGAGGAGAAGGGGAGGGGGGGAGGCCTCACCTGCTTCTCCAGCTGGGGCTGGGCCAGCAGCTCTGGGATGAAGTCCAGACAGATATGGATGGAGGGGATGCCTGCCACGGTGAGAGGCAGCAGAGCTTGAGGGTAACCCTGACAGAGGGAGAGAGAACAGGAAATAAGACACTTAGAATAAAAGAGTGGGATGATAAGTTTGGGATAAGTAGTGGATTTGATGGAGCAGTCGTTTACATGCACCACTGCTCTTTTATCTTCAACATGCATGCACGCTCACACACTCACATACACACACACACACACACACACACACAGGCAGCTTTTGCTTGGCAGCATGGACAAGGGTGGATTAGAGTGACAGAGAGGGAGGATTGGTTTGATGAAGTCCACCATATGGCCGTCTGCTACTTCTGGGAATGCTGTAGTCACTTACTACTAACGCTCTGACAGAATGTGATGACTAATGGGGTCAACATGACTTGACTCTTTTTGACCTACTGACTAGAAAGTATATTCAGCAATATGGCACTATCCACTGGACTATTCACACATTAATGGTATACACATGAAAACATTACTTTCTGCACGGCAAAAAGCTGTTATTTGGAAGGAAGAAAATCTACATTTATGTAAAAATGTCACAACATCTAGAACAACGTTCCCCTGCTGGCCTAAGATTCAATCCTACTACATCTCTCTCTCTCCTGTGTTTCCCCTAATCTGCAACCCTCCCAGCCTTCCCACTATCTCAGTACAAGAAGAAATATCAAGTGTGCTGCCCGCTGCATCTCTTGCCCAGCGTGTATCACCTGGAAGTGGACCAGCTTGGCAATGTTGGGGTCGGCGATGAACATCTGATGCAGCAGGCAACAGATGAGACATTGCACCTCCCGGAGGTCGCTGAGCAGGCCTGCCTCTGGCTCGGCCTCCTCGCCGCCCCTCCTGGCCCCTGGCCCCACGCACCCCGTCTTGGCTTTCCCCGGCAGGGGGCCCCTCATGCTCCGCAGCAGGCTCTCGGTGTTGGCGCCTAGCTGCTGCTCCTCGGAGGTGGGCAGGCATACCTCCAGGAGGATCTGGACCGCTGCACTGTCCTGAGGTTACATGGAGAAATAGGTGGTAACCATAGCTGCATATGGAAGGTCAAGTCTACATACTGTATATTACGTATTTTTGGTGTATTTTCTTATACATATTCTGCATTCATTTTTTATCTCAGTAAATTCTACTGCTGTTATCTCTCACACCCCAATAATGCTGTTCTCCATACTTTGCATTCATAAATTCTACGTAACATTTTCTAGTGTTGAAATTGTTGGTTACTTATGTTTAAATGAACCCCATTTGCTGTATTCTTGTTTATACTTGTTTTATATATTACTTGTACTCTTTACTGTATCCTTTCACCACTATTTGGTGAAAAACTTCCCCACAGGGATCATTAAAGTTTCATCTAATCTGGTCTGATAGAATCAACTGTTTCTCCTTAATATTCATTTAGCTGGCATGCCCCCACCCTTCCTACATACCATAATATAAATATCCAAATAAGAGTCATTCTTAAGAGAGTGAGATAAGAGAGTTTGCATAATGTGAGAGAGTGAGATAAGAGAGTTTGCATATGTGAGGGAGACAGTATGGTGTGTGAATGTGTGAGTTAGTGAGTGCCTGTGTATACAATGGTTAATGTATCTACCTGTGCAGACAGAAGGGCGTTCTTCAGCTCCTCCCTCGTGACCTCAGGTGTATCCGGCTGTCCAGGCAGTCCCAGGTTTGAGACGGTCTGGGTCTGCCGGTCAAAGTCAGCTGTCTCCTTCAGGTGGCAGTGCAGGTAGGCTTTGGAGGCCAGCAGGTAGCCGTTCAACATGTGAAGGACAATGTCCATCATAGGAGGACATCTGGAGAAAAACACAAAGTCATATGTTAGGGTGCAATCACACATTTCATGATACAGACAACTTGTAGCACAAAAGGGAGTCTACAGTTTCCAACTTCTGCAAGTTTGTTTGAAGTGAAATTAGTAGATAATCAGTGTAAATCCTCACTATCAACATCCACACACAAACGGTGCCACTCTGCTCTCAGCAGTGGTGAGTACAACTTGTAAGTGGCTTATTACCTTTTCCGTTATATCTTAACTCCACTCCTGTGGAGCCATGCAAGCAACAAGAAGCCAACAACAATGCTGGTCCGCTTCAAACCACAACTGCAAAGGCCCAGATGCATTGGAAGTGATAATTGAAGTGCGTCACTTCTCACTCCTAATTTGACGCTTCATGGCACACTGCGGGTGGCGGATTTGAAGCATCAGCAGTACTGGCACCTGCATCTCTACACAATGGGTAGTGTTTCTTTATCATATTTTCTGTTCCATGGTCTGCTCTACAGTCTGCTTCGTATATTTGGCAACTAGCTAGACAATGTAGTGCCCATATTCTGTCCACAACTTTGACGGTTGTATGCTACTAGCTAGTGAGTGCCTTTCCTCATCCATGTCTTGGCTTGCTGTAGCCTACTTCTCAATAAGAAAACCCTGATTAAATACATGGATAATGTCCTTTTGTCTCAAAACAGACTAACTCTGGTTCCAGAAAAAAACAAAAGACAAGTGTTTTGGGGCTAGTATACATTGAGACATTGAAAAAAACTGTCGCGTTCGAAAATGCACACGTCTGATGCTTCCAGTATGTTTCTACCTTATCGCGTGTCAATGTACTCTGCAGCAATCAGCATCATCAGTAAATAAGAGAAACTTAATATGTCCCATAATCCTGACTTTTCCCTTTAATCCTCTTAGTTACCTGTATACTCTCTGGTCACAGCGCAGCACAATGAGAGGATCCACCATCAGGTCGTTCTGACTGTACTTCTGCTGCCTGAGGAGTTTACCTGAAGGTTGGAGGGCGTTTACGGTCATCACCCACAACCTGCAACACAGATGCATGAGTTGAAACTTTCACACACATCACACTGACGATTAGTTTCATTTGAAAATGAAATGTCCTCCATTTGAGAAAAAAGGCTTATTTAGTAATAAAAAGATCTTTAAAAGGATAACAGGTATAGTCTTTGGTTGGCAAAATGATAATGCTTATACCAAGCAAATCCACTACATTTTAGAGATTTTGAAAGGTTTTTTTTCTCCCCAAAATGGATTTTTAGTATTTTGGAATATTATACAACCTACTTCAGGAGTGGTTTAATTACTTCAGTTATTCAGTTACCCACAGAAAACTCCTGTGGCGGCATTTCACCTTCAATCTCTCTTATCAGACCAATGGTAAATTATAAGCAGCAGGGTACACTTGGAGCTGCACGCCCTCCTGCAGCCTGCACACTGACATGAATCAGTAGATCTGTGTGAGACTTGACACTGCTGCCCTGCTCCCAGACTCAGCAGAGCCCCCGCCTCTGGCCCTCCACAACATTCAATACCAGGAGAAGGAGAGAGAGAGAGGGAGGGGTGGGAGAGGGAGGGGTGGGAGACAACAATCCCTTACACCTCCCCCATGGAGAGTCTCCCTCAGTTTTCCTGCCCTGAGCTGTTCTTGTTACAGACCCCTTTCTCTTTTTCCCCTTTCTGGATCGATAGGATGTGTGCTCCGAGCTTTAGTAACTGTGCTCCTGTGGGCCTTGGGGCAGAGTGAGGGTCACCCTCTTATGTCCAGAGAGTTCAGGCAGGCTTACGGAGTGGCCTGGCTCGATACCTCTGATCTATTCACACAATAATCATTGAGCAAGCAGCCTGGGGTTAAGGGCAACTACTGTGCTCCATAGGTCTTCCTTTAATCCATTTACTGAGTCTCATAGCAACTTTACACAGCCTTAGGGGAGACAACATCAAGTCAAGTACTACTGTTAACCTTTCATTGAAAAACATACAATAATCAAGCTAACAAGCAGCTTAAAAGGGGAATATCACTTAATTTATGAATTCATATTTATGTTTTCCTTGGGCCAAGGCCCCTTGAATCAATATTTGTAAAGATGAGCAACACTCTCCCAAAGCTAAAAATAACAGAGAACCAATGCTCTAATCAGTGAAGTCAAGATAGCTTGGAAGTCCCGTGACTGATTTTGTGAACTCAATGTATGTTTGAGTCATAACACCCAAATTATGCCATTCATTCATAGCTATGCTAATAAAGCACTGAAGCAGGAAAGATACCATATCCACAAAAAATCTGCCCGGGTGCTCTCACAATCAGTTGTTCTAACTTTTCTCACTGGTGCAGAACGTTTGTTAATCACAGATTAGAGGATAGGACAAAGTCAGACTCAGACTGTTAAGTGGGCAGTAATGAATGTTCAATAATACAAACTGAACTGTCCACAGCATAGGGAGGAATAATGTAGTTGATCAAAGAAATTCAGTAAAGAAAACAGCGTGTCTATTTCATCAAGTTACATTTAAGACTTTTTAAGACCTTTTTAATGCCAGTCAATGAAATATTGCACTGTTGCAACTGAAATAAATGCAAAAAACAAGCTGTAGACAAAAATATAGGTCTGTGTGACTGGGCTGATTTGTCACCGGAAAAACAGTGCAACACTTCTAAAACTGGATTTAAGACTTAAAATGCTATATTTAACTGTAACCATTTAAAGCCTTGACTTTAGATAACATGATTTAAATCAGACCTGCAGACACCCTGACAGAGGCATTCAGCAGTTCCTATTTAAGCAGCCACAGAACACTGGCACCTTTGACACAGGTGCCTCTGGCCTGCATCCAGAATGTCAGCGCATGTACCTGCGGGGCATTACAGTGTTGAGGCCCATCCAGAGCTTGTTGAGGGTCTGCAGTATGCGGCGAGGCACAGCAGGCTCCAGCAGCAGACCCATGCTGGCTGTCAGGGCCTCAGAGTAAGGGATCAGGTCTCCGGGTGACAGCAGCGTTAGGTGCTCCAGGATCCGCATCAGCCTGGGACTGCTGGACGGTAACTTCTGGAAGGCTGGAGGAATAAATGGTTGAGTAACATCTTAATAGTCTAGAGCTGTGGTGCGCTTGTGTTGGTTCATTCACTGATCTGAGCCGTAAACGCACACAGTAGGGAAGGGGTTTGGGTGGGGTGAATGTAACCACATGCCTGCAAGGGCCACATTTCTCATAACCAACCTGAGCAGACACATGTTTTCGATTGTCAAAGTACCTAAACCTAAACTAAAATGTGTTATTTTTGGCATGCCCTGATCATTCTAAAATACATAGCTGGTAAGTTCACAATACTAACAGCCATGAAGGAGGACTTGTAGCATTCTAAGCCAGTTAACTGTACCCCACAAATACCTGGATGTGGTGTGTGCCTCTATAGCACAGACTTAAAGCAGTAAACTGGAGCTTGACTTAGAGAGTGAATTTCAAATTTTGAGTTATCTCACTAAAGTGTGGATCAAAGGAGAGATGTGTAGTAGATCTACACATCTCTACACATCACAGAATTAAAAGAGAGCCAGAGATACTTCATAGACTTTTCTTTAAATGCCTGGAGACTGAGTTGTCCACTTGAAAGGTCAAGTGTGTGTTGTGCATGCTGGTTTCACTAGAACGAAACCCCTGCTTGCTTCCCAGCACCAAGACATATTTACTCACTGGTGGTTACCAATGAGATCTTTCTGGATTCACCATTTAAAACATATTTTTGTAACCAAACGATTAAATCGGAAGAGGTCTATGGATTTTGGCATTTTAAAAAATGACATTGATTGGCCCAAGGGGCAGCGCTACCCATGAGCCACGCATGGTATTTCAGCCACCATAGATCCAATTTTTAAAATTACATTGACTTTCCCCAAGGGGGAGGCGCTACAATTACAGGTCAAAACAAGGTGCCATATTTCTTATTGATCGGCTGAGAGTTGGACTGCACAATTTGTTGCCTTGTTATAGACTTGCTTTTATGTGATGTCTTTTATTCAATTGTATTGTTTTACTATCGTTATAATATTACAGTTTTTTACCCTCTATTTTTATCTTTTTAAATCATGTGGTGCCACCTTGTTTATATTTGCCTTTATTTGATTGTTAAAGGACTTTATAAACTATTATTCTCAAACTTCTGAAAATCAGGCAATCTTAGAAGAAAGGCATGGGAGATAGAATTCAGAACCACTATCCCAAACCCATTTCTCCGATCTCCCTCCCCCCTTCCTCCCGCCCTCCTCACCCTGGTGGAGCTGGCTCTGGGTGTATCTGCAGGTGTTGCTGGTGAGCATCATCCTCCTCAGCAGGGGCAGGGTGCCAGTCACCTCCTCCTCACACACCCAGTCCTCCACCAGACAGAGGTGGGGGTAGTTGGTGGCCAGCAGCCTCAGCAGGGCCGAGTGCAGACCTGGGGACCGGAAAAGAGAGCCGAGGGATGATTTGTCAGTTTGTTTGTTATTTTCAGAATTTCTTGTTTTTTGGGCACACGACTCTCATTCATTTCCATTGGGGGATGACAGCTCATTTAGGTTCCTGATTACAGCCCAAGAAAAGGGGAAATGTGGTTGGGGAAAGAGAGACAGAGGGGGGAAGAGGGAGAAGGGAGAGAGAGGAGTCAGAGTCAAGGAGAGCAGAGAAGGAAGGAAGAAAAAGAAGGCAGGTTTATAAAGGAAGAAAGGATAGGAGGGAGGTATGGAAGGAAATATGGAGGGAAGACGCTTCGTGAGCACATCCAACCAACCCATTTCTGAGGTGGAGTTTGATGATGTTTACGGCACAGTGAGATGTAGTTTGGGTTACAGCTATAATCTTGCCATGTAACCGAAGTGCTCCAGTGCATATAATACCATATATTATTAAACGAGAACAGTGTATTTAGGGATGGAACCAATGGTAAACACTCACCTCCAAGCTCCTGCTGTAGTCCCTGGGCCTGAGTGACTAGGTACTTAATGGGGATCTGGTCCATCAGGGCTGCTGAGTAGGACTTTGGCTTCTTCTGCATCAAGGCTGAAAAAGAAAAAGGGAGAGAGAGGTCAAAGAGGGGAGTGATGCAGAGAAAACAGGAGGATAAGGAATGAATGGAGTAATCAAAAAGGTGAGAACATAAAGCGAGAAGAGGAGAGGATAGAGCATAAGTGTTTTATTTGGCTGTGGAAGGATGCTAAAACCCCTGTGCCAACGCGTGGAGGAGCGGAGGTGATTTTTCATTGACGTGGGTTCATTACCACTGCTGATGGGCATCATTACTCCTTCCTTGAAGGCTGCGGGAGCACTTGGGTAAACACAGCAATTAAAGAGATGGGCATAAACACTCACATAAATCTGGCCTAATGAAGGGCAAGAGGAGAGCTCATCATGGGAGAGAATAAACACTGACTAGGCTAACTGCTAATGCTCAATCTAACCTACAGCTGTCCTAGTTAGCTTAGCTCCCGCAGCCATTGTACTTGGCTGCTCCATAGAGAATAAATGGAGGGCTGACAAAGAGCCAACAGTCAGTACCGAGAGAGAAAAGGATGAATCACTCCACATCCACAGTGAGCGCATTTCCTACAGCTTAACAGAGGACAAAAGTTGCCTTTCCTCCTCTGGCTCCCTGACAAACTCTCTCCAGCTCAAACATAGAATACATCCTTCAGTGGAGGAGAAGACAATGGATGCGCCTCAGAGAGGGCAGAAAAGAAAAGAGAAAATAAGAAATGTAAAGGAAAGAAAACCAGCCAACAGCACAGAGGGAAGCCAGGCACAGCGCTGTGTGGTACGGGACTCAGTCATTGCCTTGTACATACCCAGTTGCTTTGTGCTAGCCAAGAGGTTCTCCTCATAGGAGAGGATGTAGTAGAGGATGAGGAGCTGGGTGGTGATGGTGTAGCGTAGGCGTCCGCCTCGACCGCCCTCCCCCTGCTAGCCAACAGAAGGAGAGAGAGAAGGGAAAAACAACTACAGGTCAGGCAGCGCAACAGGACTCCACATCGTCATCAGTAATATAATCCACTGGAACGCTCAAACGCATTACTATGAATTTTAATGACTATGGATACCAATCCATATAATCTTCAGTTAAAACAATTTAAACCAATTTACACCAACTCTAACTTGAAGAATGCCATCAACTATAGCTGTTATTAACCAATTGTCATGTTATGCAAAATTATGCTTGTAGCGATAATTTTACAATCTAAATACCTAAATACTATGTCTTTGGACATGTTTCAGTAAGTAATCAGAGACCAGATAGATCAATTCACTGCCACAATTATCTGTAATGTGATTACTATGGGTTTTACAGAACTGTAACAGACAGTTACCATTGTTTGTAATTTGATTACAGAACATATAATCCATAACTCTTAAACCCTGCTAGCAACAAAGAAGCACTTGCTCTAAAGATTACAAGCAACTAAAAGAATGAGGTGGATGGAGAAAATCAATACAGTGTTGCTGATATATATCATAATTAGATAAAGCATGCCAGGGGAAGCAGAGAGTCCGACTTACAGGAAGTTATGATATTAAAGGCAGCTTGCCGTTGAGGGCTACCAAAGGGAAGGATGGACTATACCATGACACAGACTAGCGCCCTGTCGATTCTTTAGCTGCAGTGTTTGGATTGTGGACTTTACTACATGTTGTTGATTTCCATTTCACAATTTGTTGCAATTCGAAAATACTGAATGACTCAAGTCGTACATCTGGCTGCAGACCAGGAAGGACTATGTATTGAAATATTAATATTTCTGCACTGTTAGCGACGAAGATACCAAATGCAAAATACCAATGCAACAGATTGATGTACCATTCCTGGTTACTTAAAAGAAAAATCCACCCTCAGATACTCTTACACTGTTAGATAATAGCAATCTATGATGCCCAATGCATTCCAGGAGTGTCGTAAAAAATAATAATTGTGTAACCACTTTCCCTCACCCTGCCTCTTCTCCTACCAGAATGACTTTTGACAACCCCCGGAGAACAGGTGTGAACTAGTTGCATTCAGCTGTGGGTTATACGTGAGGTGGAGAGAGTGATGATAGTGCTAGCAATCGCTGCAATGCATTCTGGTCTATCGAGGCTACTGTCAGTGGAGAAATCGGTATCTCTGCCTGTTCTACGGTGGATTTTCGGTTGATTGGTGAACATTGGTGAACTTTCTCTTTGATACCGTTACTCTGCTATTAAACTCTATTGTAGCTGCGCTGGATCTCGATGTGACATTATGTTGTCTACATTTGGCCAATTATCCACAGGAATACGAAAAATACACCACCAAACAACAAAATGGGCCTAGAAATGCAAGGTGCACCACCAATAGCTGTTTAACAGTGTTTACGGGTGGATTTTTCCTTTAACCTTTTGTGTGAAGCCCTCGGGTTGACTCACCCCAGCGGAGCTCTGGAAGACGTTGAGGATCTCCTGCTCGGTGATAGGCTGGTTGGTGGCCTCGGGGTTGGCCTTGGAGGCCGGGGTGAGGATGGAGTTGATGTAGGCGTCAATAAGGGGGAGCAGCTGGGTGTGGATGGGGGTGGTGGTCTCACACAGCTGGCGATAGATCCAATCCTACAACATGCACACAAGGACAACACCAGAGGGCAAAATACATTTTAAATTTTGTAGTACTGTATATTCACTTATTTTCATTGTCCATTCTTTATGTTTGTTGGACCTTGACACCATCATAAGTCAAAATACAGGTTGGTTATCCTCCATTGTTTACAAGCATTACATATGTAAGCAAACATCAGAATACATGTAAAACTCATGTTTAACTGCCACTTACAGTCCATGTGAAAAAAATAATCAAAAACATCACTAAATAACTAATAAGTAATTAAAGTCAGCAGTTGGGTGACAATGGTTCTGTGCGTTGGACACGATACTGTAACTACAGATTATAACTTTAAGTATAAATGTGATGCTTGGTGGCTTCTCATTTTTCCTAATGTGTACAATAAATACTCCTTAGGGCTTAATACAGAGTAAGTACGTTTTAAACGCTATGCCCCCTAGACCTGGATCAGTTAGTCTGTAATAATAAAGCAGTGCAGACTAACTGCATTTTATTTAATGCTCCATAAAATAAATTGGCGATGTTCTTTTAACTGGAGCTTGGGTTACTGTAATGTGTCCTGTGGATACAGTCAGGGACATTCAAACAACTGTGTAGGAAGACAACAGGCCTAAGCATCACCCAGAAACCAGTGATCAGCCATCCGTGTGTGCAGTTCTCCTACCTTGATGGAGACCTTGTGCTTGGTGAAGGCTCGGCTACGTAGCAGCTGGTAAATACAGTGAATGGGCAGGAAGCCTGTGATGTTGGCGCTCAGGTTGTTGGTCACTGCAACCCTCACTGCATGGGCTGTAACCACCTGCAGTACACAACAGAAACGCACACAATGGCATCAATACAGCAACACTGGATAATGGAGAAACAACAAGTATAGATTCTGTACAGTCCCACAGTGCATTTGTGGAGATGATGTACAAACATAATTATCATTTTGTTTGAATGTGATTTCATTTCTCTGGCTCCCTAGTTGACCAGCTGCCTTTATCTCTTCTATGACGTTAGGCTACTTGGCTTGCTAGTTGACATTAGCAACTGAAGCGTGAGCAAACATAGCTTATAGCATATTACATACAGTACATACATGGAAACACTGCTTATACAACAACGTGCTTTAGTACAGAATGTCAGTGCATGTGGTGCCTTGTGATCAGAAAGATCGCCATACATCACTGTGCCATACCTCACTGTATGGCAGCAGTTCATGCAGATGAACAACAGATGAAGTGCATTCTCCCATCGTGTGATGTCATGTGAAACTCATTTTCAAACAAGAGGCTTGGGGGACTTGAATTAAATTTTGCAGCCAAGTTGTGGAAATTCCTTTAAGCTAAATTTTCACAGTAATATGGCTTTTACTTCCTTTTAATTAGATATTGCTCCATAAATAACAGACATGATTTGTAGAAAATTAAATGCTGTACAACACATTTGCTAGTGCACAGCAAATGATAATGTAATTGCCAGATAATGTAATAACTTGTCATAATGTAATAAAATGTCCCTCTAAATGGGCTAAAAATTTAATAAAACCTATAAATGTAATAAATTCCTGGATAAATTTATAACATCACATTACTATATTAATCCACAATTCTTACCTTATAAAGATACATATTTTTAATTGATTGATACATATGTCAAAACATCCCCCTGGTTAAACGACACTATTCGTTGTTTCAGGCGTAAATGTCGGAGGGTGGAGCAACTGTGGAAATCCACCAAGCTCCAAGTTCACCATATCTATTGCAAAGACCTTTTAACTGATTTTAACAATATGGTGAAGGATGCGAGGGCTTCTTACTTTGCTAACCTAATATCCTCCAGTAAACGAAATCCTAAAGTCCTATTTGACACTATCAACAACATTGTCACTCCTGCACCCCGATGTGCACACAACATTCTTGATAAGTTCCAGTCTGGTTTCCGCCAGAAGCATTCCACTGAAACAGCTCTTCTCAGAGTCTCCAATGATATCATGATGTCTTCTGATGTGGGTGAATGCTCCGTTTTGGTGCTGCTGGATCTTAGCGCAGCTTTTGATACTGCAGATCACTGCATTCTGATCAAAAGGCTTAGGCAGTGGGTGGGTGTCTCTGGGAGCACCCTGGACTGGTTCTCCTCCTATCTCTCAGATAGGAGTTTTTCTGTGTTGGTTGGTCCCTACATGTCTGCAACTGCTGCCCTATCCTGCGGTGTGCCCCAGGGTTCTGTTTTGGGTCCTATCCTATTTGCTTTATATATGCTTCCCCTAGGACTGATTATTAGCAAATTTAAAGGTATTTCTTATCACTGCTATGCTGATGATATTCAGCTGTACATATCTTTTAAGCCAGATAAGACTGACAAACTGTCTGTTTTGCACGATTGTCTGATTGCCATTAAGGACTGGATGGCCAACAACTTTCTACAGCTCAACGCAGACAAGACTGAGGTTCTTATTATTGCTTCAGACAGTATCGTTTCCAAGGTTGCTCAGTGTATTGGTCCCTTTCCTCAACTGTATGGTCTAACCTTAGAAATCTTGGTGTTATTTTTGATCAGGCTAGGTACTTTGATCAACATATTAAGGCATTGTCCCGTACATGTTTTTTCCATCTTAGAAACATTGCCAAACTCAGGTCTGTTGTGTCACAAGCTGAGTTGGAGATGATTATTCATGCCTTTATATCATCCCGCCTGGACTACTGTAATTCCCTTTTCACATGCCTCAGCAAGTCATCCCTGGACCGTCTACAAATGGTCCAGAACGCTGCTGCAAAGCTGTTGACTAGGTCCAGCAGGACGTCTCACATCACACCCATCTTAGCTTCCTTACATTGGCTTCCCATCAAGTTTAGGATTCAATTTAAGGTTCTTTTATTTTAACTATTTTACTCCTGTGAAGCACTTTGTGACTTTGTGAAAGGTGCTATATAAATAAACTTTACTTATTACTTACTTACATATTTTTACTTGATGTTAGTCATTGGTTATGGATAATGTAATAATGTTACATTATATTAACCAAAAAAAAAGTTATTACATTAACATGTTCATTACATATTGAAACTAGAGGGACATTTTATTACATTTTGACAAATTATGACATTTTCAGTAGCTACAAGGAGTGATGCGTTACATCCCTGAATTTGGCTCTTGATGAAAATGGAAAAAAAAAGTAAAATACTATGTTGATGAGAATAAAAGCCCATACAGTTGGACAGTTGTAGTCTATGTACCTGTTCAGTAAAGATCTCTTGTGTGAAGATGGTCTTCATTTTGCTAAGAGAGCTGGGCTTGATGGCAATCTGTAGAGAGAACAACATCGGCAAAGAAAGATCAAGAACATCAACAGTGGTAGGTTTACTGTGAGTGAAAACAACCTGCAGGCAATAGCGCTGGCATTTAGTAATTCCCTCCTTTCATATTTCATAAGAGAAATTCTACATGGCAGGCACAACATTGAATTGATAGGATTGCCCTGGGGGTAGAAACAAACAGGCTCTAAATCCAATTACATTACACATCTTAGTGGAAAATACACTGAGACAGGAAAACTACTTAGCACAGAGGCAGGAAACAATAGTACACTTAATAAGTAATAAAATAGCAAATTGGCTACAGGATATGGAGTGTATTTGTAGATATGTGTATGCTGCAAGTGTTTCATCAGTGATATACTCTTTATGTGCCATTGCTGCAGTGGAGGAGTTGGGCCAATAGCTGGTCAGCCAGACTGATGTATTGATCGCTGCCTCCCTCCCACCCTCCACCTTACCTTCATCCCCAAAGTGGAGCACACCAACTCAATAATGGAGCTGAGCTGGTTGCTATGGAAATACATGGCAACCAGTAATAGCATCTCTCCAAAAGAAGCAGATACGCCCGCAGCACTGGAAGGAGGAGGACACACATATACATGCAAGGCAAGAGAGAAAAGAGATTTAGACTTGTCGTTAATCCTGCATCTTACAGGACAGAATTTTAATAAACTGATTATGCTAGTCGCATCAACCCACACACACAGCTTTCTCTACCAGCCCAGTATCCCTATGGTCCCCCCGACACTCACTTAGTCCCTCCACTGATGGAGTGATAACTTATGATTTATGGACTAAAGTCACACACATATACACACACACACACACACAGGAGACTGAACTGCTGCAGTGATAATTCATATTTCACAAAGACCTTATTAACTTCAAACAAAAGCTTATCAGAGTGAATGTGTGTTGTCTTGAGTTCATCTCTGTCTTTTTCCCATGGGTCAGCAGAGTGGTGGGGCATCCCAGGCTCCCAACTTTACAAATGAATCCCCTCTACTCCTTTTTTCCTTCTTAGCCCGAGTATTCCTGCTTCTGTCCCTCTACCTTGTTTGGTCAAACAGTTTCAATTAAAGTCTTTAGCTGGTGTGCTCAACCAGAGCAGCTTACAATGAATGCAACTGTAGAAAAGATCAGTGTCTCTGAATCCTATAATAATAAGAAACATAGGGAAGACAGTAACACAAGGCTAAATACTAGACAGAAGAAATTATTTTTTTGTCATGTTTGACAGCAACAGTCAAAACCTTAACAAATTGTATACGGCTGAAAGAGCCAACAATACTCTATTAATAATGAATCAAGCTAGAGGAGAGGAGCTTTGTCCAACTGAATGTGACTGTCAGCATCACTTAGATTATACTTAATGTACTAAATACATTTATAAAATGTAAAGATTTATTGCTATATTGGCTGATGTTGCTTTACAAAATGTTACCTATTCAATAATGTGAAGCAAACAATGAGATAAGTCATTACATATCAGCGTGAATCTTATTACATTATTATTTCAGAGTTCTAGTCACATTGATACATTATGGATAGTCAATACCTTATTGGCCAAGTGTTTCATCATTTTAAAAAAACTTCTCAAGTTAGTACATTGGTTAGACCTGCCAGTGTTCACAGGAGCAGCACAACACCATGTGTCTCCATGCAAACTTCACACTAAGCACAGATTTATCATATAGTAATCTTGAGAGAGGTACTGCTTTCTGGACATACTAAATTTATTCTTGTGTACCACAGGTTACGATTATATAATGTCACTGTATTATTGCCTCTGATAATCATATGGCACAGTCAAGACTAATGATACAATAATGCCTGTTGTCATTATCATGAATATATGGAGAGCTTCTCCTCACCTCTCAAAGTATTCCTCCTCTTTGATCATCCAGCTGAGCCACATGACCATCAGCTGCTCCTGCTCCGGGGTGCTGGACGCACACACACACACACACACACACACACACACACACACAGAAGATAATATTCACACTCCATATAGCATAGGACAACATTAGATGCCAAAGGATGCAGACAGAGTCTTGGCAGGAAGCCTGCATTGGCAGGAAATCAAACCTCAAGACCACGGGACCACCTGTTAGTTGAATAGGGGCTGTGAAACCAACCAAAATTGTGTTTTGAGAGTAAGACAAAGGCTTCTAACAGCAGGAGTTAAATAAGGCCAGGGATTATGTACCTGACCAGAGTGGGGAAGGCCAGCAGCTTGCAGAAGGACAGCGAGACAAAGCGAACGCCGGCAGGAGTGGCTGGAGGCCGGCTTGTCATCAGCTGGAGGAGCTGCTCTGCCTCCTCATCTGTAGGCCTGGAGGTGGATGGGGGAGGAAATACATTGAGCACATTCACTTTTGTGTTTGCTACCATTTTTGTCCCTGGTCCATCTATGCTCTTAGAGGCCTGTTTTTCATCCACATAAACAAAACATAACATACACAAACATAACCAAATGCAATTTTCCTTTTAGCTTTGGGGTTAAATCAGCACTTTAAAAGTTGGGTTTTGATTTAAGCACTTCATTGAGAGAATACTCTGAAACAAGGACAGTTTATAGTTTAGAAATCCAAAAACATTAAGAAATCAAAGTTCACCCTAGTGAAGTCTGTGGACTAAACCGCTTGTCCTTCTAGCAATAAAACATCAACATTTGGAATATTTGTTAAAACTGGAGTAAAATAAACCTGTATTTTGTGTCATGAGAAAACAGAGGCAAAAGCTTTTACTTTTTAATCTCAAAATCAAACTCTTAAAGAATCTAATTATACCCCAAATTTATGGTCACGATAATTCAGGATTAACACTTTTAGACAACACCATGGCATATTATACCACACAACAACAAATACTGTATTCCAAAAGGTCTGACCGCCTGGCAGGAGGTCTGCTGTAACCTCTTTTATCTACCTGAGGCCGGCGATGCCCATGAGGGCGCAGTACAGTCGGAGCAGGGCGCTGGCCTTCACCACATGCTCCTCTCTGAGGCCGGAGTATCCTGAACTGCCCTCCTCCTCCATGTCGCTGTCGTTGAGCCCGTGGGTGCTGCGTGAGCGAGGCAGAATGGCCACCAGCTCCAGCAGCAGCTGCCTTCGCATCTGCCACAGCACCGAGCTGCTTTCTCTCTTACGCTGGCAAGGCAGAGAGACATGGAGAGAAATGAGTCAACTGCTGTGTTTCCATCCAAGTGCTTATATGCAAATTATGATGTATTGAATTAGAAAAGCTGAATGGAAATGGCAAATTTCATAACATTGCCTCAATATTGCAGGGAGGCTTTTGCACTCACTTGAGGCAGAAGGGTTTATTGTCAATAAAAAAATCCAATACATACATGCAATAAATAGAACACATTTGTCGAATAAATTATGACATTTGCAGTCAAAGGCTGACTGTAAAATATCCGCCGTCCACGACCTCCCAGAAATGCCAGCTGATGGAAAGATACGTGATTCGTATTTTATTTTTTGTGGCATTTCAAAAGTTAGCTTAAAATTGGATGACAGTCAGATGGAAGCGTTTTGTTTGTTTGTTTTGTTTTGAAATATTTTTTGGAGCATTTCCGCCTTTATTCGATAGTTGGCAAAGACAGGAACGATTGGGGGATGACATGCAACTAAAAGCCCAGGCTGGAGTTTATTGTGTGCATGTAAATGTACAAACTAAAAGTGTTTGTGTGCATGACAAGGGTGAGACAGTGAATGCCGTCTCTGTCCTTGGCTGCAATAGCTCACATTTTTCAGTAAATAGATGGAGTAACAGTTAATATTGAATGCAATGCAAAGTGAACCCTGGCCCCCACCTGTTGTCCGTTGCGAATGAACATGCTGAACCAGGTTCGCACTTTGCCATTGGTGCCCAGCAGTAGGCCGCTGACATAAGACACTAGAGGACTGACCGCCTCATCTGCTGTATCTGGTTTATAGTCCAGAGTCAGAGCCACACCCAGGCCGGGCAGGTGGCACTCCTCCACCTGGGGATACACAGGAAAACACAGACAAGGCTTGGCTATCAGTAGATTATATACAACATTAATTTGCGTTTAAGCATGCGTAATCAATGTGAATAAATTCAGTAGAATCCATTGGAAAAATCCAACGCTTGCAACAGCTGCATCACAATGTATCTGCAACGAAATGTAGCAGTCGTGATGGATTCTCTCATCTGAAATTAATGAACTTCAGGGAGTTCTGCATTAAGTGGGAGGCTGGCCTTAGTTTGGAGCCCTGTGATGATATTAATAGTGTGACTGACCACCATAGCTCTGATGTTGAGGGCCTGAGAAGGATTCATCTGACACAGCTGCCTCAGGGCTTCAGTTCTGCGGCGACCGCCCACGCTCTCCTCATCCTGACGCTCTCCATTCTTGATCAGGCCCCTGCAAACTGCAGACACAGACAGACACATTTTAGTTAAGTACATTTAATGAATGACTGTTGGCTTAAGAGAATGTACTTAAATATTAAAGCTGCAGTTTCCATGAATTTAAGCATTGGAATAGCTCTAAAACGCTGTTGTAAATTGAGAGAGGATGACAGTTGAAGCTCCACTGTGAAAAGCACTTCATCAAAGAACTCCATTTCACCCCGCTACAGTGAGCACTAAATCTGGCATTTGGGTCGGACACCAAAAATGCAGCTTGCAGCTCATAGCTCTTTCTCCCAGATGCATGGAGCTTATGATTATTGCACAACTTATACTTTGCTAGCTTGTTTAGAAGGTATTTACTATGAAATTATGTTAATGGTGTAATATGGTTATTCATTTGTAAAGTATGATATAGCCAGAAGATGATAGTTAGGCAACATATTACCCCAAAAAACATCCTCTGGATTTTTACATTTCCTTGAAATTTACAAAGTGCAGCTTTAACTTCTAAACTGGTTATTATAAAATAAAGGGATGTTACAGTGGAAATAAGGCCACTCTGTAAACAACCTGCTCACTGAACAATGTAAGAACCCATGGCCCATATAATCACTGCATTTTTTCTATCTTTTACGTCATGCTTGTTTTTATAATGTAATCCTTGCCTGAGGGTTTCCTGCTTTTCTGTACCACATTGACAATTGGTAAAAGTGCATCATATCTCCAATGTCATGGCCCAGTCATGTTGATCCATAAATACTCTAAACCGTAGCATCATGACTCATTTATTTGCTGGTAAAAAAGATTTAACAGCCGTCAGAAGACAGCATTTCCAAAGCCACATCTCATTTTGCCTGTACTTCACCACAGTTGACAGTTTAAGAGGCAAAATGTTTATGGTTGGCTGAGACTATGACATGCACTGAAATGATATTAGTTTCCATCTCCGCCACTTCTGGATAATATGCCATAAAAGAGCCAGTGGAGTTAGACCTAGTTACCAGCTCATGTTTAACATGACAGATCTTGATGCTTCTAGACAGAGCCATTTCCAGCACTTCACCCTAAAATCAATTCATTTCACTTTCAATTCAATAAAACAAGGTCTTTTCCAGTAACAAATCCAAAAGGAATCCCTGATGTTGGCCGCTATGTAACACACACAAATAAGCTATTGACTCAGCTCTGACCCTCTGTGTGATAAGGAGGCACTGGAGACAGCGGGCATTTCCTTATAATGTGTCTCTCAAAGCACACAGAGCACTCTCTATGGGCCAGAGCGAGACAATAATGTTCATCATCAATCAAAGACGAATACATACACCCCTGGGCCAGGAGCATGGCTAGAATTAGAAGGGAAACAGCTAAATTGAGTCAGAAAACATGGAATGGCAAGTCAATAATTGTCTGCCTGTAATTATAGTGAGGCTTTCACAGCCTCCTACGTTATGTTAAGTAAAGACCTATTTCTGCCACAGTATATCAGCTTACTAACCACATGAAGCTAGTACTGGCAATTAACCAGCTACTCTATCTCTTATTATCAGCTGACAGCGTGTGCGGCCTTGTGAGACGGCTGAATTACCTTCATTGAAGCTGTCAGGAACATTGGCAACCAGCAGACACAGAAACCAATCACCATTGCGGACATGAAGTAAAGCCTCTGCCACATCCACAATGGGCAGCAAAGAAGGCAGCTCTACGGCAAAATGCAAAACAAATACATACTCAGAAACAATTTAATGTCAATAGCAAGAGAGAATGTGCATCAAATCAATCCTTTTCAGGTTGGCCTTGGGAAAATATCAGCTAAAATTGTGGTGTTTAATATAGGTCTACATTTATTGCTAGGTGTATATCTATTTGCAAACTCTTTTTTTTTTTTTTTTAATATAGTTAATAGAAAAAATATCACTATCCAACTGTCAAAACATCCAATTGAGATGTAAATTTGTATGTATTTCATATAACATATATAACAGGAATTTTCTACAAACAATATGTACATAAGATCAGTATAAGATCAGTTCATATAAACAATCAAGTCAACTTTTCACAAGTATTATTTTCAACAGGCCATAAATGTTTCTGGAGTGATTTTGATCATTCTTATCAATTTCTAGCGGTGTGAAACATAGTGTTTAGATTAACTCCTTACATCAACCATCAACATCGCTACAGAAACTTATGACACATAATTGAGCCTCATTTTTGGCCTTCAACAACATGAAGTATCATGTTGCAAACCTTCACATCCTCCATATTCTCCCCTCTTGTGAAGGAAGAGGTAATACTGGACAGATGCAGTAGATCCAATTCTGACCACAAACTGTTAATGCCAACAATGGTATGGAGCCCCAAACTACAGTTTTACACACTTGTGTGCAAAAACTATTGCATTCCGCATTATCCCCACCCCCCTGGCACCTCTAAGAAAAACTGTTCAGAACATGATGTGAGTTGGGTACCTGCTTGTAGAATACAGAGCACATCTGCGACCTCTTCCAAGTAAACAGGGCTTTCAAAGAGTTCAGAGGACTTCAAGAAAAACTCTCCATTTGAGTCTGCCACCTAAGAAACAATGTGATCAATCAAATCATCTTATTAGGTGAAGATGAAAGTACTGTAGGGCACTTGCAGTATTGAGAAATAAATCATCTGTCAGTCAATGTGAAGCCAGCTGCCAGAAATTTGGGAGTAATTTTTGATACGGACTTGAGCTTTGATGAACAAGCAGAAGAAAGTTGTGCAATCTTGCTTCTTTCATCTGAGAACCACTTCCACAATTAAGCCATTTTTAATCATTCAGTAATGTGGAGAAAGTCATTCATGCTTTTATTTCTTCACATTTAGACTACTCTAGCATGAAAAGTCTCTTTCACATCTCCAGCTTATACAAAATGCAGCAGCTCAGATTTTAGCTGGTAAAAACAAACAAAATCAAATCTCCCCATTTCCTTGTTGTTATTTATCTTATGAGTGTGCTGCTTGCTTTCATTTGATTGTTTATTTGATTTGTAAAGTCTATTTTAAAAAGTACTATATAAACAAAGTTTATGAATATTATAAATGTTCCATAATTCACTGAATTAAGTGGGAATCTTTGGTTGTACCTTGTTCATGATAGCCAGCAGTTCACTGAGGGTCAGGCGGAGTCTCCTGAGGGGATCACTGTGTTCAAACTCCAGGGTCAGGCCATGCTGGAGCTGAGACACCAGGATGCTCTCTCCATTAGAGCCACCAGCCTTGTGCCTGACAGAAGAGATACCATACAATGTATACCATCACAAGTATCTACAAAATAATGGCCATTGTAGAAACCAGGGATCACCGCTTTGTATCTTGACAAAGACGGCAATGTATAATGTGACTTCATCAACAGAAGAGAGAGAGCATCTCCTATATCTACAAGTAACCAGACACAAATTAGTCATGCTGTCATATGTAAGCCAAGTGTACCTGAGCTGCTGCTCCTTTCGTGCATCCTGCTCCAAGGCATGGAAGTCGACGGACAACAGCGCTACGATGGAGTTGACAGCTTCCACTCCAGAGAGCAGGCGAAGGATGAGCTTCTTGTCCTGGGCCCAGGTCTGGCTCTGATCAGCCGGGGCACACAGAGCCATCCTCACCAGGCAGGGCAGCAGCAGCCTCAGCTCTGGGTCACTTAGGGCAGCCAGGCGCACCACGTCCACCTTCTGCATGGCTTCAAAAGCATAGGGGCTGACAAACTGTAGCCCTGCACTGTCTGCCATCTCTGAGCAACTAGGCTGAAACCTTGAGGGAATAAAACAAACATCATGAAACGGGCAGGAGGGGATGCTGCCTGGAGCAAATGAACTGGACAATCTCCTAGTCTAGGTATCTAGTGGGACATGTGCAACTGCACAGATTTAACTAAGGTTTTAGCACATACTAATGAATACAATACAAAGCCAGTCAGGAAACAGAGTTCACTTGACAAAAAAGAAGAGAGCATCAGAATGAAAAGTATTAATTTCGTGTTCTACCCAAGCCTTTGCCAATGGAGTCATCTGTTGGCCGGTTAATTAACATATATGTAACTTAAACTAATGTTAGCTGGGGGGGGGGAAGTTTCATCTGTGTTAACTGTGGTAATGCTAACGAAACGATGCTAGAAACCAGCTGCCGCGGATAGCAAAGGGTGGGAGGCGAAATAACGCTAACTGGCGTAAAGTTTGCTGGCCATAAGTCAAACATAACACCTGCTCATCAGTAGTATTGAATTATGTTTCATTCCCGACACTTTCTTTTCTCTTCCACGAGCAATAACTTAAGGAGAACGTTAGCTGGGTAACGTTAGCTACTAGCTTGCGTTAGCTAACACTTCACTCATTCAATATCAGACTCAGTACTGCTTTTGGAGCGAGGGTTAGCACGCTACAAGCTAGCTAAAGCTAACGCTAGGCTAACTTGTCAGATAATATCCACGTATGTTTTCTGGTCTGTCTCTACCGTTGCATGAAAAGCATACATACAACCAAAGACCTCGACAAAGATGTCTTACCTCAATTATGATGATGTTTCTTAATCCTTTTTAATAGAAATGTAGGTGTCGAGGCCTTCAGACCTCGGGCTTGGTTACCGTTAACCTCTGCACAGGGGAACCGTGTGTCAAGGCTGCACAGCCGCTCCGAGTGAAGCGTATTTGCCGGTGGGACCGTGGAAATGTCTGTTTGTAAATCTGCCCACGGCCTGGCTACTATAGTGTCCGCAGTTCCAAACTAACTTTGGACTTTAAAGTTATCTACAGTGATTACTAAATCGGTGTGAAAGTAAGGGTATAATGCTGTAGTCCCCACCATTGGTGTGGAGGAGCACTGACACACTGCCTGACTCTAGTATTGACAGTGACTCAAAGCATTATGGATACTCGAGCCTGGTCTTGACACATTCAATGGGCGAAGCTGAAAGAAAACAGACTGAGATCCAGACACCATGTGATTATGCTAGAAAGCACATTTCATTAGCAATAACAAGGTAAAGCAGTGGTTCCCAAATTACAGCAGGACTAGGTTGCTAAAACAGTGGTTCCGGTCCCAAAATAGGTGGCAGACCCACTTTTAGTGAGAATATCCGGACGAGTCCCGGGTTATTAGGGAGAGTTCATTCTTTAACAAGTGTCCCGAGGCGAAAAAGCCTGAGCCCAAGAAAGAAATCGACACATTTTGTGCAAGAATTGTAAGGGCAAATCCAACTTATAACAGAATTTACCCATGTATTCCGGCGGTGCATGGATGGTAGCCTGGAGAAATAAAAAGTAGAAGAAAAGTAGGCCGGCAGTATGGATAACTCAGTCTTGATAGATAAAATTACAAAGTACCTTCCAAAAGCCAGAAGCAATGGAGCAATAACTCAATTCCTGGTGCCATATGAGACAAATCCTGGAGCTGCGCCATTGATAATGAATGGGAAACAGACGCTGTGGGTACCAATAGCCTAACAGTATCCAAACTGATGTTGTGGGTATGAGCCTGCCTCATTTATAGGCTACCTGTTAGTGCTGAAAAGAATGAAATGGTTTACTTGAATGTGAACAAAAAAAAATCTCATTCCACAAAGTCAGTGTCCAACTATCGTACAGTAAAGCATTTTTATATATTGTCTTGGGAATTTCTGCTTTATTAATGTGGTGAAGTGTGCCGGAAAATGTGGGAAAGAGAGAAGGGATGACACGCAGCAAAGGTCATGAAGCTATGGAAGTCCATTCCCGCCACTGAATAAAATAAAAAACGACTGAACTGTGAGGTTTTTTTTCTCCCATTTCTGACTTTATATCTCCGACTTCTGACTATATCTCAGATTTGCGAGTTTTTTTTTCTCGCAATTTAGACTTGAAGCCCTTGCATCCCTGAATCTGATTCAAGTCATATGTAGAAGTTATATGCCTTTACCCTTTGAGCCATTGACCCATGCTACATTTTCACATTGTTACTTTAAAACACACAGTATAAAGAGTTACGGTGACATGGCCCACTTGGTTTTACAGTTACATGTGGGGCCACAGCAGAACTAATATCCTAAGTGTCTGCTGATTCATAACCGTTTTTGACTTCCCTCGCGCGTGCCGGGGAGGTTCACCTTACCCCAGTAGCTGTCGTGCCGTCTGTCTGTCAGTGTGCATCCCGCTACACTTTCTCAAGGGCACATTGACAGCAGTTGTTGAGGGACGAAGAAAAACACCCGACTAGGAGCTCTGTGTATTTCAAGGCTGCTGACAGCAAGGAGAAATGCTGAAAATAGTCAAACGTAGGAAACTGCCAGCTGCTGATTGCTATTCTACACGACCCCGGCCCCGGGGCACTTCAACAATTTACAAGTAAGATATCTGAACTCAAATTACTATGCAGGGGCATTTCAATGCCTTTTTCCCCACTTGTGAATAAAGAGAGTGTGGTACATTCCTGACAAACTGGAAGACCTATAGTAGAAACAGCTGGTGGCGATAAATAAAATGAAATAAAAGTGTTGAGATTTTAATTTGAATCACTGTTACTACAGCACCCTAATTTAACATCTGGGAAAAGATTGAAAACAACCATGATTTCCCCAAAGAGATGGCACTGGACTAAATACAAAATTAAAATGTCAGGATTTTATTAAATATTGAATGTATGTATCTACACCCAAAAGAGGACCACATACATTTTGATGGTCAGATTTTTCAAAGCCAACAAATGTCAGCAAATATGCAAGATAAAGAGCAATACCAATGGATTTCCAACAGTTTCCTTCTGAACAGGAGAAGATCCAGACAGCAGATCTCCCCCTGTGCACAAACACTGCATATCCAATGGGGCAGCCATCCACAGCTGGTTAAAGTCCATTTACACCACACATTTACTTTCACGTTGAAGTAAAATGGGATTGGTCTAAATGCCCCCCAATCAGAAATGGTGCCTAAAGAACCAATCAGAGTAAGGAGAGGTGAACTAAAGAGATGTGCTAAAAAGGACACACTGCATGTCTGCCATTAAGACAATTGTTCTCTCTCTCTTCTAGATCTTTTACCTTCCCCCCTAAAAAATAAAAAGGTCAAACCTGAGGTCAGCTTACTTCCAAGAGATGCCAATAGTTCTCCTTCCACTCCGCTATTGGTGTCCTTGTCCAATTGCACATCACAATCCCCCTCCCCAAGGCAATGAACACAACCACAGGGAAATAAATTGACGCACTTTATTCCTAAAACAGAAGCCACACCACCAATCGCTGGCATGGCATTCATATATAATTATTTATATATATTGCCGTTTGGTTTTGTGTCTAAATGTGTGGTATAAAATACTATATACGACAATGTACCTCTTTATTTGAACACAGTGAAGTTCATTGCTGTACAAGTCCTCTGTAGCTACAGCTTTGCTGTAAGTCCTTCATGCTCAAAGGCATGGAACATAATTCTCCACTCTAATTCTTCTGTACATTGTGACAATACAAATATTCTGTCTCCATTACAAAAAATAATACTCTAAAAGCAACCTACTGCGACTTTATTTCATTTTTATGGGATTTTTTTCCTGTTTGTTTTTTTTAATTAAGACGATTACATATATCTTAGACCAATTGCTTTAAAGCAGGAAGGTGATATAAACCTTCTCCATTTTTTATATATAAAAGAGGTTAAGAAATAAGACAAATTATACATTTAAAAACTTACAATAAATAAGATAGATGCAGGCATTTCATTTGGATACAATTTCATCCAAAGGAATAAAAAGGAATTTCAGGACTTAAAACCAAAGATCCATTCTTGAGTTTTTTTTCCTTGATCAAATATGTCCCTTTTCTTCCAATAACTTTACAAATACAGACGTGTTTCTCCAATACAGACTGGCCAGTGACTGTGCTGCCATGCTACATACCATGACAACCAATCTGTCATTCTCTCACTTTCATTAATTGCGACTCTACTTCTGCTTTCACCCCTCTTGCTTTTCCCTCGTCCTGTGTGTCTATGTCTCACAGGGACAGGACCGCCTCAACTCGTAACAGCCGTTTGATCCGGTCCCGGCGTAGGATCCAGCTCCGTACTCCTGTCCGGCTCTTGCAGCTTTCCTCCTCCGTCTTGGTAAAAAAAAAAAAAAACCCTTTGGAGTTGTCGCTTTCCTCTTCTCTCTAACGCTCCCCCCCGTCTCTCTCCACCTCCCTCCCTCTTGTAACGGGCTGTTGGTTACAACATGTTCATGATAAAGTTGTACATCTGGTTGAGCACCACGAAGTGGATGGGCAGACAGGAGCGCCGGTCCTGCGTGGCCGGGTCGCACGTCAGCCAGGAGAGGGCGTTGTACTGCTCCAGCACAAATCTGTCCATGTGCATACACAAGGGGGGAAACAGTTATTCACAGTTCAGGAGTTATTCGTAACAAGACACACTGACCTCTCTAAGAGGCGACCTCATTGTGATGCAAAACCTAAATGTATGAGTGTATTTAAAATGGTGCCGTCTGGAATTCATTTGAACATATACATTTTGGGTATATTTATATATGTTCTTGAAGAATTTGACTTGCAGAAATAATGTAAGCCCCTTTTTTTTTTTAGACTTTTCTTGGCCTATCATTAATATGAAAACCTGGACTATTTTATGCCAGTGTTCACAAACCATTTCTATCTTAAAAAATAAAATTCATGTTTAGCTGCTGTACTTATATATAGTACTTGTATCCAAGGACAATTTCAGATTGAACATAATCTGCAAATTAATAAATCACTTGAATCACTATGTAAACAAAGTCAGTAGTGAGGTGATGGTATGTCAGTGGGGAGGGGGTTTATGGATTGGGCCTTAAATGTATTTACTAAACAAGCACTCGGCTCACAGGCGGAGTGCGTTCTGGTGTGCTTACCTGAGTACATCTGAGGTCTGATTGGAGTCGAGGGGGTGGGAGTGTTTGCTGTGCAGTAGTTCATCTGATTGCACTGAAGACACATGGAGGTGCAAAGAGGCCTGAGCAGAGAGAGAGAGAGAGAGAAGAGGAAAAGAGAGGGTGTCAGTGACAGTATAATGAATCTATTAACCTTTATTTCATCTCCTCTAAATAATTGTAGTCCTTTTCACAGCAGAGTGACAGCAGCGGTGAGTCACTACAGCAATTCCACAGGCGAGGGATAACACTGCGAGGGAAGGCTTTGGATTATTTTTTTTTGCATTTGCCATTCGGTTACAGACACACACCCACACATCGGATAAGCTAAACACACACACTTGCTAAGGTAGCATCATAGAAGCAAGAAAAACCATACACAGATTTGCAGTCCATTTATTAAGATGTACTTTACACACAGACATATTGTGTGTATGTCTAGTTCTCTTTTTGTTGTTGATGAGCTTCTGCAACGGTCAATATTTTTTTGAACAACTTTTTCATCAACCACTTTTTGCTACTCTACATTTATACGTGGGTAAAAGAAGAATCCAGTGTAAGTTGAAGTCATTGATGGATAATGCATATGACAGAAATATAACATCAGAGTTATCACATTGAATTGATAACTAGCCAGCTCCTCTCCATCCATTCAACACGCTATTGTATCTTTTTTTTACCATTTTATTTATTATGTAAAAATTGCATTCCAGCTTCCAGTAAGACTAGCCAATGGCTTATATCTTAACGGCTGCATTTTTGGGATGGCGATGGCAAAATCGGGATGGCGTGAAATCGCAATTTGGTTTACTAAAGTTTGCACTATGTTGTCTTGTGCAGTTTTGTATCGTCTTGGTTTTACTCTGAATGTGCCCTGACCTACCACTGCATTGTTTCACTGTTGTCTTGTTATTGTCTTGCTTTTACTGTCATGACCAGAAGAAAAAAGTTGGAGTGACAAATTAAATTGAATTGTCAGATATACAACATGACAGGCAACTGAAACAACAGAAAGCCGTCATAAAGGTGACAGGATCAGAGGCCTATCCCATATCCAGCAGCGGGAGCAGAGCGGTACCTTGAGGAAGAGTGGACACTGGTTCTGAGCTTGTGGGCAGGCTGACCAGAACCAGTCGGGTAGCGGGCCGGCTTTGGCTGTGGAGACAAAGTAGCCAAGGGCCAGAGGCTGCTGCAGGAGGTTAGGAACCTCTTCATGAGACTCCATGCGGTCCGTACTCTGGCCCTGCAACCAGGGAGAGAAGAAGATCAGCGTTAGAGCAACATGTCATACAACATTACGTATATCAAGTGATAGACACATACAACAACTCAAGAAGACAGTTTCCATTTGTGAGCTTGACCTAAATGCCCTTAATATACACTCTTAGTAACTGGTTGGGTTGATGCCATCTACACATGGTGAGTATTAAATGATGTGTGCATGTACAGTATGTGTTCTCTCACCTTGCTGCCATCACCCCCATGGTGGTAATGGGAGCCGGGGGAGTGTACTGGTGAGGTGGTGGGTGAGATGTTGATGATGTCTGGGTCCACCAACTCGTTCTCCTGGTCCAGCAGGTCAAAGATCCCGATAGCATCAGACCCATCTGGAGAGAACAGGAGTTTAAGAAGTATGCAACTGGTTAGATATTTTGTTTAATTAGACTTACTTTGTAGCTTCCAGTGTCATCTAAAATGCATCTAAAGTGCTCTCTACAAACATGTTTCCCTCTCCAATTGATGCTACTGTTGTGAAAATAATGGTTTTACTCTTGTGCAAGATAACTTATTCAGTAAAAATTTCGGGAATTACAATTTGAAGGGGCTTTTCCCTTCAATGCCATTATGAGGCCAATTTTGCCATTTGCTATTTGGTATATGGAATTTGAGTGACCATGCTTGACATTTCTGAAACCAAATGTATTTGCACTAAGAAAATAAAGTGAAGATGCGTGAGCGTGCTGTTGATGCACTTAGAACGTAAAGATGTTAAGTACAACTTAATACTACAATACCGACTCTAAATGGACCGGAAAAGTAAACAGGAAGGGTTGGAAGGCAAACACTGGAGAAGAGGGGGGAAGAAAAACCTCAATATTTCCCTTAACATAGACGAGTTTGTTTAAGGCCTAGCAGCTAGGACGAGCCACAGTGAATTAAAAGACAAGAGAATTCCAGGCAATGGGTGAAAGATAGAGGCCCGAGGAGGGAGTGTGACTGACCGGTGGTGGCGTTGAGAATGTCAATGTTGGTGTCGATGTTGGTGTAATTGGAGCTGGCCACTTGGACGAAGGCGGAGGTGGGGAAGACCAGGATGTGGGTGCAGGAGGTGTCCTGGGGCGTGCTCAGCTGGGACGTCTGCATGTTCAAGGTGGTGCTGCGGCCAAACACCGAGCCGGTCGACACCGAGTCTGACGGGACGCAGAGAGACAGGTCAATAATCAGAAAAGCTAAAGCACTCGGGATCCTTTTTGTAATCCCTCATTTTATTATGGGTACCACATTCTAACTGATTCCTGACGGAGCAAAGTCTCCATGTTTGCGCCATGGACATCAAATAACTCTCAAAGAAATACCTTAACATACTTATTTTTCTTCATGCAGATGCTTTGTCCTCTCTAAATAATCTAAATAATATATACTGTAGTTGATGCCATGTTCTATAGCCCTTGTGATCTGTTTAGTTCCTCCTCCCCACAGCTTTTGACGCCATAACTTCTAATCTACTGTGTATCAGAAGGGAATTTAGAGCGAACAAAAGCATGAAGGACCAAATGGAGGCACGAAGAAGATAATTGGGGCTATTTTTTGCAACACCATCAGTCAGTTCTCTCACATTAAAATGAGTCAAACAAAATGTCACTGCAATGTATTAACGAGCAGATCCTACTTGTCACATCTTAAACTGAAGCAGTATGTTAGGGCTTCACGATTGTGGTTAAAACGATAATCCTTTTAACTACAGCAGGTATTCAAAGTGAAATTAAATGTTTCAAACCTCCGGAAGCTAAAAATCAAGATACACAACTAATTGTGCAGCCCTACGCTATGTTGAAACGTTTTCCCTCACAAGCACATGAAGTAAATAAACTCATTTTAAATATCATGGCAGCCCTTTAAGAACCCTCGGCACTAATCCTGGGTTCAAATTCTATGTAGTGGTAAAGTAAAACCTCAGAGTCGCAGTTCAGCATGTTTCTACATCTGTGGCTAACGCTGCCATGCTAATCTCCTTCAACCTGAGGAGATTGTTATGAAGGAGACGACTTCAGTCCGGTACCTCTCAACACAATCCCGGTATGATGCACTGACAACCCCCCCCCCCCCCCCCGTTTCCCAAAATAAACCCATTGATCTGGCTCTCCATCACCCTGCACTGAGATCAATGGGCATCTGAGAGGCAGTGCTTTATGAGCGAGAGGTACATGATCCTCGCTGCCATCAATCTGCTCCGGACAAGGAGGGGACATGCATTGTGATATGCTGCTGCCATCCATCATGCAACACACACACAAACACACACACACACACACACACACACACACAGAGACATGAAGACACATCCGGGCTGCCTTTCCTAGTGGAGTAGCATGACTCAGATGAGGAGCGCAGGTTAAAACAGATTTTAACAGCGTATTTATGATCTCCTTCGCACACACGCATACCTGGCATGATGACAAAGGATCCCTGGGGCTCCATGGCCACCAGGCACACGCTGAGGATGCTGGGAGTGTCCGAGGCGGAGATGCCACACATGCGACACATCTCCTTCAGACGGCGACTCAGAGACTGGAGGTTTCTCCTGCTCAGCAGAATACTCCAGTCTGGAACGGAAGGAGGCAAGAGGAAAGGAGGGAAAAAGGGGGCTGAGTGAGCGACAGAGGCCGCATTGGTGTGAAAAATCTTGCAATGTACTGTAACGTGTGTATTTTTTTAATGAAAAAGGCTTTTAGCATGACCGTCGCCCTCACCTTTTAACTCCCCGTGCCCTATCCTGCCCAGTCGGCCAATCACCACCCTCCAGGGGAGCGATGTCATCTGCACCAGCCCCAAGCACCAATCCCACAGCTTCTGCAGGCCGAGCCGCCGAGCCGAGCCCTTTTTCCTCCGCGCCCTGTGGAATATGCATGGACACACACATCAAAACCACTGTTCAGGTGGCACTCACAACAAATATTCTAAAGAAATGAAAGGTGGAGAATGAAGTGTACATATGGTATAATTGGCTGATCTCTTTTATCAATACGTGCCACTGCCTTACGGTACGAGTATCAGTATGTTAGTATTTTATCCCACAGCTACTTCTTGTCATGACAGTCTTCCAGCTGTCTAATAATGCTAATAATAAAATCCATGAAGTGCTTTAACGATCAAATAAAAGCAAGCACGATACTCCTAATTAAAACAACAAAAAAGAAGGCACCACAAGATAAAAAAGGTAAGAACAGAGGGTGCAAATAGTATAGTAATGTAATAGTAAAAATAATAGGCACATCTATAAAAAAAAATAGGAGTGGTTTAAAAGGTGATAGTGATTCTGCTTGCCTAAGCTCCTCAGGCAGGTTGTTGGAAGCCTGATGACAAAGATGGGATGGATGAGGGCCAATTACCTGTTAGGCACGTCGATGCTGATGATGCAGGTCTCCAGGAGTTCCCCGTACAGGTCGGTGCAGGTAGCCAGGAGCCAGCGCTGGTCGTGGGACAGGCAGTAGCCCACAAACAGCACGTTGTACTTCTGGGGAGCCTCGCCAAACGTCTCCCCCAGCTCTGTCTGCTCGTCCTTCACCGGCGCCAGGATGAATGGCGGCGTATACAGGCGCAGGCACTCCGGCCTCTGCGGACAGGGAGAGGTGAAGATGTTGGGATAAAGGATTTAGGATAAATGTTCAGCGCTTCTGTACAAATGGATGGAAATTGGACGTGCGCCAGATATGGAAATTTCACGCACGCTTGATTGGCTACCGGTCCCGCGCCGGCACAGGAAATCATCCCCAATTTCCGCTGAGTTCACATTTAAGCTAGGTACACTTATCTCTGTGTGCCAAAATGTCCCTTCTGTCGCTCTCATTGTCCCACCCAAATCCCAGTTACTCCCATTTGTCCCAGCAAAGCGGCTGAAGGCCTGCCACTGTTTTGGAGGGAAAGGTAGCACTGGCCGGGAAGGAGGGAGTCAATTGAATTGGGTCCTGGTCTGGAGCGCCCCTCTGTCTAAACCTGGAGCCGAGATCCCATTAGGGAGGTCTCAGGGAGCTAGCCAAGCAGATAATGGAAAGAAAACTCCGGAGAAGCAGAGGGTTACAAGTTCCCTTGGTGCTGTTCCAGCAGACAAAAAAAAAAAAGCTATGAGGATGGTTAGCACTAAAAGCTCTATATCTCGCCGCCTTCTCTTTTCTTCTCTCTGGCAGACTGAACACAGCCGGGGCAAAAGGCTAGGTCAGGCCGGGTCACGTCTGGCTGCAGGACTGAACACAGCCGAAATGCAGCTGCTGGGGACGCCCTGTCAGCCTCTGTTTACTTGCCTATCGATCAGAGGACGGCGCTAGCATGCTAACGCTAACACTTGAAGAGGTCAACTCCTACTGACCGGCTAATGAGTTGAACGGAGGACGCAATAGATTAGGGTCAAAACAATTAGAGCCGTACTGCTACAACTCGGCTAGACGGCGCGTTTACCTCTGGGCTCTTCAGCGCCGTGTCGATGGCCAAGCCGGGGCCAAAGCCCGTCAGCGACTTGACGTTGGTGGAGGCGGGCAGTGGCCGTCGGCACTGGGCGAAGACAGAGAAGGCTAGAGACTTGAGGTGCTGGGCGTAGATGTGGCGGTCCTCGCCTCGGACCGGCTGCAGCAGGTACTGGCAGGGGATGATCTGAGGTAAACGCACATAACGACTTGTTAGACGGGGGGCAACTTGAGTGCAACACACACTCCCAACAGAACGTCTACAATATGCATGAACAGTAAATTATTCTCATTAATGGCGTTTTCCAAGTGTGCTTTCAAGGGGAATTTGGAAGTCAACTACAAGGAACAGAAGTGGCATCAAGCAGGGAGAGCTTAATGAATGGTTTTTAATGATTGTAATGATGGATTTCAAGTTGCGCAAGTAACCACGATTTTTAATGATAATAACAATGTTGAATTTTACTTTGTATAGCAAACAATAATGGACATTAAAGAATGGCAAAGATGACTTTGAATTTTAAGTTGCCTAGACAATGTGCTGTTATTAATCATGAATTATTCTGGACAAAAATTTACTGCTTTTGATGATGATGACAGTAATGTTGACAATGATGCCAGTAAGAATAATTTATCTACTACTGGGGGATGATCAAAAGATTCTTAACACTGAATACACAACTAGTGCTGCATTTCTACTGTCCTGTTAACTCTATTTGTCTGTTATTTTATTGTCTCAGCCTAGTCTGTTATTTACTCCATTTGCTGTATGCTTGTGGCATTTATCTATGCTATTTTATTTTATTTCAATATCTATTATAACTGCTTTATCTCATTGTCCTTCTGTTGTATTGATCTATTTCAGCTGCACAGTCTTATTTCTCTTGTTCGTGAAGCACTTTGTGACTCTGTTTTGAAAAGTGCTATATAAATAAAGGCTATTATCATAAAGGTTATTATCTACCTGTACAGAGATGGAGTTGCGGATGTGTGGGGGCAGGAACTGAAGCATCTCTAGGTAGCAGCGCAGCAGACCCAGCGTCCACACGCTGGAGGTGGCGGGCACCGGGCCCTGGCCCCCCTCGGCCTCCTCGTAGCTGAAGGGGTCCACGATGTAAACCACGATGGCTGGGGGGTACATGATGGCGTGGGACTCCCCATCCGTGGGCACGCCCACCTTCTCCCGCTCCAACGTGCTGGGGTGGAGAGAGAGAGGGGGGAAATGCATTTGGTCAGTGCAACAAGAGCATCCAGTATTATAAAGACAGATAGTTACAATCCTCACTTCTGATTGGCACGTTCAAAGAAAATGCAAAATACCCAACATAAGCACAGCTGTGACTGCATAACAGTTAATTTAAACATTACCAAGCCAACTGAAAATCACCGCTCATACGGGTTCTTAAGTGTCGCTTAGCAACCACTTTGCTTAGCGACTGTTCAAGGACTATATTGCTTGGAAGATAAACATTCAACTATAAGATATTTTTAGATAAAAAAATAAAAGGTTTAATTAACATTTGCATTCATTCTACCATTGTTTCATAGAAGTAATAGGCCACCCAATGCAGGACTTTACAGTGATTTTAGAATATCTGAGACATTTTTTCAAGATTACTTTCTGTCATTTTTGCATTTATTATACAGAGTAGAGACTCAGGAAAGATTGGGAGAAAAAGGTGGATGACATGCGACAAAGGTCCCAGGCCAGAATACCGTTTACATGGTATGCGCCTTCAACCTATGAGCAGGAAGCCCCCAAGAGACCACTATAAAATCCGTGTAAAACATAGCTTCATGTGGCTTACTGCGTAGGTACAATACCGACATAACACATAATCCGTGTTTTTGTGAGCTGATGTGTCTGCCGTACCTCTCTGGAGGCTCGACGGGCCCCTGGGCCTGGCTGCTGGAGTTGTCCCCTGAGGTGCCGGTGTTCTGGGTACCAGCCTGCTGTCCCAGCTGTCCGCTCTGGGGGCCACCTCCCTGGCCCTGGCCCTGGCCCTGCCCGCCCATGCTCCCGAAGGAGGGGAACGAGCTGGGCTTGGCAGACGGCATCCCGCTGCCCGGCTGGCCCGACGGTGCCACCAGGCTGTTGGCGCTGTTGGTTGAACCGGAGGTGTTCCCAGGCGCGCCGCCACCGCCGCCGCCGCTGCCGCTGTTGGGGAGGGCGGAGCCTCCGGTGCTCACTGAGCCCTGTTGGCCCGTCGATCCGGAGGAGGAGCTGGACAGTTGCGTGGCTGATGATTGGCTGGACGAGGGTGGGGGGCTGGGCTGCGTGAGAAGGGAACTGTCCAATGGCTGTGATGCGAGGTATGGAGCTACAGGGAGAAAGAGAAACAGACCATTTGTCTTATTAATATCAATAGCAAGCCTACTAGGAGCGAATTAAAAGATACTGCCAGTTTATTCCATTTCAACTCAGCCGCCCTCTATACTGATCACTCTCCTATCACACTTTACAGCTCCTCTCTCTTTCAAGCAGTCAAGGTTCTCTAGTTTGCCTTTATATAAAAACTAAACCAAGTGGTGTCAAAGGCGGTGAATTGCTGCGGTGAAGAGCTGACTGAGCCAAGCACTGAGCAACAAAAGCACGTCGGACCCGGTGGAATCGGACCGAGGCCGAAAACACACCAGCCCAGCAGTTTGTCGGCAACACGTACCGAGGTCGTGGCGGCACACTTGTGCATAGAGTTTGAGCTTGGTGAAGGCGTCGCTGTTGCCGCTGGCAGCCTTGAGGAACCAGTCGCTCACCGGCTGGTCCGCTAGCTTCTTGGCTGCAGTGCCGCCCACGAGCACTATGCCGTCAGGGTGGCCTTTGGAAATGGGCCGGTGCTGGCCCAGCCGACATGACTATAGGAAAAACACAGAAAAAGGCGAATGAGGCAGAGAATGAGACATCAGCCCAGGAATGAGTGAGTCAATGAACAAGTACAGGGCAGTCAGTGCATGTTAAGATGGTTGGAGACTAGAAGCTTGAGTCTATTCGCAGCTGCAAACACTTTTATTCATTCATTTGATCGAGAACAAAATATAATGCTGCTATTCAGGTACAGTGTGTGGGAGTCTTCTAAAATAAAAGCATTCAAAGCAGCATCTATTTCCAATGGGATCTCGATTTAAATCTCTTTCAATAAAAATTTTTACGTCATTCACATAATTTGTGAATTTGTTGACTTTCAGGCAACCGGCCACACCACGGACAAACCATAGGTGGACATAGGTAAAACAGTGGAACATTTTACAACCTAGAGTGTTTGCACTATGTGATGGCGCCCTCCTCCAGTCCCTACCTCGTAGACGGCGGTGAGGTCGCGGAAGAAGCTCTTGGCGCCGCTGAGCAGGGCCTCGTTGTCGGGACAAACCACCAGGTAGCCGACGTCCCGCTGGGAGCCGAAGGGATCCAGCAGCAGCTTCTCCCAGTAGGGCAGGCCGAATGGAGACAGCACCACAAAGTCGTACTCGTAACCCACCAGGAAGGTGGGGATGGGCAGGGGCTCCGGGGACTCGTCTGTGCCTGTGGGAGCGAGGGGGGGGAAGGAGGGAGGGAAGAGGGAACAAGATGAGAGAGAGAGAGAGAGAGAGAAGGGAAGAAATGAGGGGAAACCGAGTGTGCAGGAGAAGGCACAAAGAGAGAGAGAGAGAAGTGAGTAAGTGGCGTAACAAGAAAAGTGTCAGCCCCCCACCCCCCTCCCCCTGTTGGCGCATCAGATTGCGAAGCCACCAAGCACCCTGGCAACTTCTCCCAACAGAGCTGACATCTGGACCACAGCAGAGGGTCTACACTGCCTATTGATCCGACAACATCCACAGAGTTTTTCTACCCCAAGACACACACACACCAAATGTCATTGTCACCCTCAAAGTGGATGACGAATTCAACTTGAATTTTCATGCCCCGACAAAATCCCCAAAAATTCCAAGGATTCAGTGTTTCCACCTAGAAGTTTATTCTTGCCAGAAAAAGGTCTCTGAAACAGCAACACTGTGGCAGCAAAAAGTCAATCAGCAAATTGTGTCAAGCGGACAAAACGAAAAGTCCGCTTACCGTAGGAACCCCGTCCAGCCATCTTGTGGAACTGCTGCCAGGTGAGGGGTCCCTGAACGCCCCACGACCGCACCGTCCTCTTCTTCTGGATGGCGTCCTGGAGTACAGGCTGGAGGGACATCAGCACCCGCAGCACATCCTGGGAGCACAGCGTGCTCACGTCCACCGCTGGAGAACAGATAAGGAGTGGCACAGTTACAGACAGATCACAACACGAGAAACCGATGCTGCGACTACGCAAGCAGTCCTGAGGAGAGGAATCAGTGAGCAGACTATGCTGCAAAAAGTGTCTCAACAAGTTATTTAGTCTTATATATAGAAAACTTTTTTTTTTTTGTTAAAACAAATAAAAAACCCTGCAAACGGGGTGAGATAATATCATTTGTTTCCAACTTGAGTTGTTCCAAGAATTTTCTCAAACAAGCCAAAAAAGACAGATCACTCCACTCCACAAGAAAATGAAAGATAGAAATTCTTGAAACATCTAGGCCTTGGAATCCTGAAACTTATCATGGTTTTACTCTTTGAAGTTAATGCATTTATCTGGTGAAATAATGACTAGTTGTAGATTTCTTCCAATAATTAATTCAAGTTTAAAGTAAAATAGCCTAAAAAGTGAAAACAAAAATCATCAATTGGTGACAAAGTTTGCAATTCTTTGCATCTATGTCAGAATCACTTGTTTCTGGGTGTGGGAAACAAAACGTCTGAAAACATGCAGTATTTCTCACGGTTTTGTTTGGCCCAGTGATGCAGGCAGGTGCTCTTGACCAGCGCCTCGTCCACTTTGCCGCCCGACATGTTGTCCATGAACTGCCTGCCGTGCTCCAGAGCCATGTAGCAGTCGCTGTGGTAGTCCCTCTCCTCTACCCTCACGCAGGGTGGCGCCGGGGCCCCGCCTGGCCCCCGGGTCAGGACGTCCTGCTCCAGGTTGGAGATGGGCGAAAAAGGGTTGGTGCACTGGTCCTGCAGGAGGAGTATCAGCTCGTCCGGGACGCGCTCCCCTCTTCTATCCAGCGAGGGGAGCCGCAGCTCCTCAAAGCGTTTTTCCGCCTCGCGGCTGATGTCCGAGCCGCGGCCGATGATGTCCAGCTCGTCCTCCAGGAAGAGGCCGGAGCCGTTGCCGTAGCGCCGGTTGACCACGGCGCTGAAGCCGCAGCTGCAGGGGTCCTGGGCCTCGCCGACGGGGTCGCTCAGGTACACGCCCACGTCGGCCCCCTTGATGTTCATGTTGCACACGCAGATGCAGCAGCTGTCGAAGTTGCAGTCCTTGAAGAGGTTCATGACCGACTCGGAGAGGATGAGGGTGACGTAGAGGCTGTGGGCCTCGGGGATGGAGGGCACCGTCGCCGGCTCCACCGAGTTGAGCGGCCGGCAGGTGGAGGGGGTGGACGCGGGCGAGTACAGGTCCGAGTTCTCGTACTTGAGCGAGCCCTGGACGCTGGACGGGCCCCGGGGGGTGCGCGGGGTGCGCGGCGTACGCGGGGTGGGGGCGGAGAAGCGTGGGGTGGCGGGTGAAGGCAGGATACCCGCGCCGCTGTTACTTGGCGGGGCGCTGTTGGACATGAAGGGCGTGTGGGTCTGGGGGGTGTAACTCTGGCTGTAGTCCTGGTCCATGGTGCTGCCCACACTGGGGATGTTACTGGGGAAAGAAAGAAGGAAATGAGTGAGAAAAACCTATATAAGAACCTGAAAAAGTATGTACATGTGACAATGACAATTCAACAGCACACTTTGAGGGTCTCTGTGCTTCCTGTGATCCACAGCAAAATGAGGAATAGACTAATTTCACTACTACTCAATTCATAGAAATTATCCCAATTAGAGAATGTATTATCTCCCGATCTCTCAATTATCTCCCAATTTACAGTATAGATAGACAACAAAAATGTTCTCAGATAGGAGACAAAATATTATGAACTGGGGGTCCATGGCCTGATGTATGTCTATTTGGGGGTCTGTGACATGAAAACAACTGAGAACCCCAGTACTAGTACACAGAAATTGCTTAACTTCACAGGTCCCAGGTTTGAAGTAAACGGCAGCGCTCGGTACATAGCTTCAAATGTAAACAACGCATTTTCATTATCCAACTGTCTCGCTGTGTTTATGTAGATAGGTCAAGTAATACGGCAGTAGGCCACAACAACACTCACTACAAAAGGAATGCAGAGTGGGCTTAGACTGCACACATGTTTACACATGAGAGAACAAGCACGGGGGAGAGAGAGAGAATGAGAAACAGGGGTAGAAAAAGAGAGAGGGAGCGAGAAAGACACTCAACAAACATTTCAACAAGCGTCCCTCTGAGGTAAAGTCTATTTTTGGGCAGGCAAGCAACTGTGAGGAGAGAGAGAGAGAGTAAGAGTGAGAGAGCAAGGGAAAGAGAAGTGGGGCGAGGGGAGCACATCGTGTCCCTAGCTGTATGTGGGGAACAACTCCTGGCAGAATCCCATCAGAAGGAAGTCCCAGCACCCCTCTCTCTCCTGCAGCCAGGGCAGGTTCATATTGGGAAAACAGGATTATAAGGTTTTGACCCATGACTCTTCAGACTTTGTGGCCAGACTCAGCATCGTGTTGGCACCCCTCTCTCCCTCCACAGCCCACATTAACCAGGCGTCGAGTTACCGCTTAATCACACACATGCGGCTGTGACAACCATACCATGTACTTGTAACGATGCATTCAGAATCTGACACAACCTTTGTCATCTCCTCTGCATTTCCTCCATTGCATACCATCTAATAAAGCAGAAATGTCATGAAAATAATCTTCAGTCCGCCATCAGGCAGAAATATATAGCCACATAGGTGCGATTAGCCCTGCTATAGCAAGAAAAAGATTTCCCTTTATGTGCGTCTGCATTAAACAGTCAGTTGACATTTCCAACCGAGCCCTGAACCTGGAGGATAAGTGGCATATGGACGGTTCACCTTTGAGTTATAAGTTGTATGTAAGCTATATGTTGCCCACAAGCCAAAACACATCTCCAATCACAACCATACTTCAGGAAATGCTCATACTCCAGACCATTTAATCAGTTTATAGTTGCAATGTCAGTTATGTTGTTTGTCCAAAAAAAGAGGTTTGTACTGCATTTTATGTGCTTAGTCTAACACAGCCACAAATACCAGGTTTAGTTCAGATGAGGCAAAAATTGAAAAGGCCTCCTGAGCAATCCATCCTGGTAGAAGGTAATGGTCAGAATGGCAAAATTGTACATCGTGATGAGCAAAACCTATAAAGTTTGGTGACTCTAGGCTGTATGGTGAGAGACAGTTCTGCTCTTTCAAAGCAAATAACTTTAATCGTCTATTACAGCGATCCCTATGAGGCCAAGTTGAGATCTTTATGCTTGAAGTGTGTCCTGGATGCTCTATAAGCCTGCCAAATTTCATGTCCCTAGGTCAAACAGGTCTCACAGGAATAATAAGTATACATCAATACAAATGCAATACCTGTCTATAGCCGTGACAAAAATCAGCACAAAACGATAAAAATACAACAGGTTTCTGGGGTTTAGGACGCCTAATAAAACCAATTTGGAATAAATAACCTTCTTCTAAACCTGATGATACGGAATCTGTATGTTATGCGTACTTTAGGAGAGTTATAGCCAGACAGATAAACTGGTGACTCCAAGCTGCTATGAGCGGCGAGGTGGCATGGAGCCGCCGTGGGGCCCATCTCACCACTCCAGTGATAATCCTCATCTTCAACCAAGAAGGCATTTTACACTCATTTCCCTGCTCTGCCTGAGGCAGCCATGCATGAGAAATGAAGCAGCCTGCTAAGGGGGGGCCTGGGGATAGACCGGACTCTGTGTGTGTGTGTGTGTGTGTAGAGAGAGAGAGAGAGAGACCAGAGAGTGTGAGTATATGCATCCTCACACACAAATTGCATACCAGCCAGTGCAGCCTTGGCGTGTCTTCTGTAAGTCTAAATTAGAGTGCTGCCTCAGTAACCCTCTGCACACATCGGCATGGTGAATTGCGAAGAATCTTTGGAACAGGTTGAAAAATCTCCATTGGTTCCACTGGCTTCAGAAAGAGACAGGCACAGCCCTCCTGGATAGGAATGAGCTGTCCAGAACTAAGGCGTGTGGTAGGGTGTAGGGAGGCTTGGTTCAGACGCCAGTGCACACTAGAATCATTGGAGGGAGGGCCCTATTAGGTATTGCAGTTAAGCTTTACTGACGGAATGGCTTCAATGTTGCGTGCTAGTTGTAGCATTACCACCATATTGAGGACTTCTTCGGAGATGGGAGCTGCCGTTATCACAAGTGGGATTTTTAACAGGTTTCTCTTTTTGGACAAGCACCCCAGTCAGTAAAAGCCAATAAAAGCGTTACCTGTCCTTGTTGAGGAAGCTCATGACAGGCACGGGGTTGAGCATCTCCCTGCCCATGGTCCAGCTTGGTCGGTAGATGCACTCCTCTGGTAACTTGATAGGTGGCAGACACTGACTGGGCAACGTCTTCAGAGGGGCAAACATGGAGCAGCCTACGAACGCCTGGCACAGCTCCGGCTTGTACACAAACGAGTAGTCCTGAAGGAAAGAGAGAGAAAAGAGGCGTGGCAAAAATCATTAGGTGATACTTTATTGATCCTTGTAGAGAAAATCTTTTGGCTTGCCCTCCTCTAGGGAGGTCAGAGGTCAGGCTCGGCTACAGAACAGTATCCCTGGAGCTGGTAGGGATTCAGTGTCTTGCTCAAGGACAGTTGAGCAAGGTAGATACTTGTTAACACAGGGACTGAACATGGATTTTTTGTTTGAAGGACAGTCTCTCTGACCACTAGGCCACCCTGCTGCCTCAAAATGAGCAGGAGGAGGAAAATATATCCACCAACCAGCTACTTTTACTTACGACATCTAGTAGTTCTGACAGTAAATACGATCTATCGGTTCAGTCATTTGTATTGGACAGCAGGATAACACCAGACAGACTTATTGACTCCAGCCCCACCTTGATCTCAGAGGGCTTGGGGCTACAGAAGCTCTCCTCCACCTCGATCTTGAAGTGGCCTCCCAGGGACGAGGTGCCGTCCAGCGTGGTCATGCCTTGGTTGGCCTCCATGCTGCCGTACTCCTTGCTGCACATGTTCATGGGGGAATAGCCCATGATGTGCTGCTCCAGGGAGGGAGGCGTGGGGAACATCTGGTGCAGGTCTGCTGAACCTGGTGGGGGGAGAGGAGAGGAACGAGGGCCTATCAGAGAAAGACAGATTCCCATCGCAGAGAATCTGCAGAGCAATGAATGTAGATCGGTAATCCATAGACGGTATGTCAAAAAAGGACTCCAACACAATTGAAGCCCTTGTTACACAGCTAACCCTGGTAAATATGCCGGTATGGAGGAGAGATAAATTTCATCACGATCAATTCCCGGCGATGCACTTTCATTGCCTTCAACAAAGCATTTCATCGGAACACAAAGCATCTCTTGTGACAATAATCTTCTGGTCTGTGGATGGTTTTACAAGATATATCATTTTAAGGTAAATTGTTGATATTTTGTTGTTCATTACAGCGGCTTCTGCCAAGATGCTTGCTGTTGTATTTTTTGCTGTGTTGCAAGCAAACCCTCTCGAAATATGACAAGCAGCTGCTGTGTTATGGGCAGCTACCATACAAAAACAGATGAATACTCATTAGACGAGCTGCGAGTCATATAGCCATCTCGCCCACGGCTGGTGAAATGTTTACATGGTTTGTAACAGTTACCTTGGCATGTTCACCAGCAATTTTTGGCATTGTATTATAGAAGTGATTTACAGGGTCTGGAAGGGCTGTTTCTGCAAGGCTGAAAGGTGGGCAACAGCCGGAGCAACTTAAGCTTTCTTTTTGCCAGTTGTAATCTTCATACATAACTTGAAGCCACAGTACAACAAACAGTTCCCTGACAAAGAGGCTCTGTGTAAAGATGGCCAGAAACTATGTATATTCAATGCCCCAAACTCTCAAACCTTTGTGCAATTTGTAATAGGCAGATGCATCCAGGGGGCTCTGCAGAGACAATTCATGTTAAAGGCCAGAGTCTGGGACTGTATCTATTAATTAATCTAAAGCAGGATGGTTGATCTGAGACCAGTTTGCCTCACAGTGAAATATATAATGTCATGTTAACTTATCTTTAATCCTAGATTAGTATGCCTGAGCTCAAAACGAAAAATAAATTAGTGTGCTTCCACAGTAAATACAGTCTGATACAGCTGTGCCTGAGTCCAGCTTTCAACTGTTGATGTTTTGTGAGCAACAAATTGAGTGTAACTTTAAGGCAAGCCTCCATTGTTTGCATAGAAAGCCTGCCTAACAGTCACAGAGGAGATAACAAGACAGCAGCTCCAGCCCCAAGGCTCTAAGCTGTCAGTTATGAGCTAAACATGGATGCATTGACAAATCAAAGTACAACCATACTCTCCACCACTAGGTGGCAAAGCAAAGGGTGAGCATCAGTGGTGCTTGAGTAGGGAAAGCTTTAATTTTCATTAGTGGATTAACGGATATGATGCCATCCCACTTAGCTGAAATTGTGTACAGAGGGAATGCTACAGCTGAAATTGTGTACAGAGGGAATGCTACAGCTGAAAATGTGTACAGAGGGAATTCTACATTTAAAACTGAAGTGGCTTCCGGCAAAATCTCAGCATGCCATTCTTAATTTTCAGAGGGCTTGGAGGTCTGAGAAATATGATTCTGGACTAACACTTGGGGCAAATCCATCCTTGTGGGCATAGTGTAAGGAGACGCACAGCAGATGAGTGCTCAGGCAGAAGAGACAGACAGGGACATCAGGAGAGATAGAGGCAGAGATACATACTGATGCAGGACACGGGGTCCAGAGTGGCTGGCTTTGGTTCCTTGCTGCCAAATTTGTCGTCTGTTCCATTCACTGCTCGCCTGGAACCGGGCTGCGGACACAAAAAAAAAAGTGTTTTATCACCTGACCATTTCAGTAAGACAAAGTGTCAGTCAATAACACTGCTCTAAATTCACTCCGATTTTTCACACCTGTGGGGCCGGCAAGTCAGTTTTGCAAGTCAGTATCATACATGACATCTTTTTAGGATACCTGCTGGACAGGATAATCACCCTATGTGTGTGTGTGTGTTTGTGTATGTGTGCTTTCCAGCTTCGCAGTCGCCGCCATAGTAGCGGCTCTGTGGGTTCCAGCAGGTCCTGTGCTGCTGTCTGTTGTGGTGACGGAGTTTGGAGGCTCTCCATTTCAAGGCTGGGGAAAGCCGTCTGGAATCTACGCCACTATTAGACTGCAGTGTGTAGCGGGGAGGACCTGTCAGCTGATGATGGGCAGCGTGGAGACATTGCTCCGACTGGCACACATTGTACAAATTGCAACAGACACGCACGCGTCCTGCTGCCAGGCCGCGCTCTGTTTAATGGGATATTTATTGCGAGCCGAGGCCCTTACTGACCGCCAGATCGTCCTCGTCTGAGTTGAAGAGGTTGTCCAGGTCGTTGATGGACACCACCAGGTCCGTCTCGTGGATCAGGCTGGTGGAAGCCATGCGGTTGTGGGCGGCTGCCCGCTGAGCGTCTGCACGCACACACACACACACACACACACACACACAGTTAGTACTAGAATGTTTGGCTCCTAACACTTTGTAATCCCCAGAAGTTTTCCTGAAGCAGATTCTCATTTTGGGTGTTTGAGAACTCAGTGTAAGGAAAAAGTCTTGCTTCGAGCTATGATCGTTTATGCTAACCCACTACTAGAGTTGGCTTAAATTCACCCTCAATTCATTCAATTCAGGAAGTAGATTTTCTCCGGAATTCTATTATTGAAACACTTGACACACTTGTGGCATGACAAACTTGTTATATCAGACTTAAATTAAAATATCACAGAATGAACGCTCTTTCATTCGCCATTGAATGTAGTTTCTACTGACATTTTGGAAAGACTGAATTGGGAATGAAACTATGTGGCCCTGCTGACTAGTTTCATTCAACTCTGTGCGCTACTTCTAAGGGATCTGAGTGAACACCAAGATGCAGTATGTAGCCTTTGGTTTCACTGTCCTGGGCTACCGAGGCTGGCAGTATCACTATGTGTGTGTTTGTGTAACAGCAGCCAAGACACAGAACAAGCCAAGGGGGCCGCACAAGAACAGAGAGCGGACTTACCATCCGATGGACCTGCTCCTCCATCTTCTCCCTGGGAGGAAAGAGAAAGAGACATGAGACGGTGGGAAGACGGGATGAAAAGGTTGCACATACCAAAGCAACAACTTGATCGCACAAGGTAGATCTATCAAACATCGGATATGCGATTGAACCACATTAAGTCCAAACAGAAACAAAAAATACAACAAAACAAACAAAGTTCCTGATGGCCTTGATGACATGGTATGGAGTTTTTCCTTGTTCTCACTGAGGGTCTAAAGTTGGGGGGTGTCCCTTTTCGTTTTTCATTTATTGTGTTAAAATGTAGCTATGTGAAGTCCTTTGAGACTGCAACTGTGATTAAGAGCTATACAAATAAATCTGACTTGACTTGACTTGAATGGGGATAAAACACCGAAGGTGCAGAGTACTACACAGAACACGACAAGTGCCAACAAACAGGCAGCCAGAATCTGAAGCCAGTCAAATTACAGAGGTGCCTGGAGGCTGATCTCTCCGAGGAGAACGCAGTTTATTTTTGGGATTCCTCAGAAATAAAATACAATAGGGATAAAATAAGAATAAATAATAGCGACAGAGGGAAGATAGGACAAAAAGAAAAGAGAAGAGCAGAGGAGAGGGGCTGCTTGCCGCTGCTGTGGCAAATGAGATTTCCAGTGTGGATCAGAGGGAAATCATGATCCAAGGAATGGCCTCTTATGCTGCCACCCAGACGTCAATATCTGGGAGGGCTGGCCTTCTCAGTGTGTGCGTGCGTGTGTGTGTGTGTGAGTGAGGGACTGTGTGCTCTTATGACGGGCCGTGTGTACACAGTGTGCTGTGCAGCTCTAGGTGGGGAATGGGAATGTTATGTTCTAGCCATTGATTTCATTACGCTCCAGGGCTTTTCTCTGTGTAACGCAGGCTTTAATCTGTCTCCCTTAAAGGACCAAACCACAGCAGAGCAAAACATCCACACCAAGGCCACAACCTATAGGTGCTAATGATGTCTTCACCCCTTATCAATAACCTGGCCTTGGGTGGGGAAAAAGTGTGTGTGTGTGTGTGTGTTTGTTATGGGTTAGCATAGATATTGCAGCTTTGCATCACTGCGCTTATGTTACTCCAAGGCTGCCTGCATGAAAGCACCCGCTCTCTCTCTCTCCCTCACTTCCTTCCCCATCTCTCTGAGGCCATTTCCATCCATGGGTCAGCCACTTAATTCAGTGGGCTCTGACACAGGCATACCACTTCAGTGCAATAGCATGACGTGTGGACGGCGATCACATGATGGGTATGGTATTACTGTATAGACGTCACGCGGCCTGCAGCAGAGTCAATCTCTCTGCAGCTTTAACCTTTTGCAATTTGATCACTGCAGATGCTCACATATAGTGCACACAGTAGGTCCCTGTGCTCTGAAGTGATCCATCAGTAAGTGGTTTAATATGTTGATTGGGAAGGAAAAAAACAGGTTGCTAGTTGTAGGTTTTGACAGCTTGCCAAGCTCCAAACTCGCATACATGAAAACATTATAAAGGGGTAGACAGTTGGGGTTGGGAAGGATTACTGGAGCCCCGCACATTTTTCTTGATAGAATTAACTCATCCATCGAGGGGGAAAAACTCTTTGCACCATCTGGTTTGGGTGCAGCAGCAGCCAGGTAGGGGGTTAAGTATCATGCTCAAGGATACTTTGGCAGGTAGGGGGTTGAACCCACACCCCTCTGGTTGGGGGACAACCGCACTAACCACTAGACCATCCTGCCACCTGCAGCCCACACGAACAGCTCATTAAAAACATTCTAGAAGAACAAGGCTGTAACACTCAAGCATCATCATCAAGTCAAACATTGCGCAGGGGGGAATACACACACAAGCATGAGGTGTATACACACACACACACACACATCACACCACCTCAGCAGACAATGGAAGGGCTCCACTGCACACACTGCCCACTGGGGACTCTCCACTTCACTGGGAGCTGCCTTCACCCTTAAATTCCAGTACACACCGGGGGGACGGGGGGGCTCTCCAGGAAGAAGAGAGGGAAAATACTGGAGTGCGCTTTTTAAGCTTAATGGTTCAGTGAGCCAGGTTTGTTACCGCGGGTAGACTCCAGGCTCCGTGAAGGCTGCTGCAAACGTGAAGCCAGAGAACGAACACACACACATACACACACACCCCCTGCATCTTCCTCTAAATGCTGGGGGCGATCCACAGCTAACAGGTGGCCCTGGTCTGGAAACAGAGCCAGCACTCGCACAACAGCCCCAGAGGCAGAGGACAGCAGAGCAGAGGAATACAGGAGGGGGGGAAGGAGGGAGGAGGGCAGGTCGAATAGGAAAAACAAAACAACTTAGAGGAAATTGGACAGGCTAACTATTTGGCGATCCCCTGGGCTGCAGTAACAATGGGAACTCGGGGCTGGCTTCCTGTTCAGTTCGACTTGGGCAGAGAAAGCGGACGCGCATGGAAAGCGGTCGCACCGTTATTTTTAGTGCAGTATTGCGGAGGATGCCGATGGCCTATTTTCTACCTCGCCCGCTCCCTGAGCCTAAGAATCAGCCCTGTTGTCCCCTTCTCACCCCAGGCAACCTGTGTGGACTAACTGGCTACTCTCTGTGCTTCACACTATTCCGCTTTTTTTTCCTCAAAACTGCCAGTGCCTTTTTGTTGCATTAAAGCCAATGGGGTGTGGCTGCAAACCGGATTGAAAGCAGCCAATTTGGAAAAAGGCGCTGCGCCTGGCTTATTTTTAGGCAGAGTGGAGAGCTTTCTAAAGATGAGAAAAGTTAAGCTTGGACCGCTTTTTTTTGTGGACTGACTAATCACAATGGAGCAGAGGCGGGTGTGAAGGTACGTAGGCAGCTGGAAGTTTACAACAGCCACCAGAATAACAAGAGGCACTTGAGCTGCTTAATGTCCTTCCATAATCACCATGATATATTTAACAAAAGCAGTTATGGTAATGAGTCATTAATTAAGCTAATTAATGCATTAATTAGCAAATATTTCTGTCACATGACACGTGGGTGGTATTAAAGGATAATTCCCTTTCTTTTCAACCTGGGCCTTATCTTCCTAGTTTTTGCCATCATGATGATTGTGTTCAAAATTCCATCACTTACTCACTCACCAGGAGGAGCCATACTCCTCCTGGTGATATCTCCAGATCACCTGGAGCACTGCTCTCCAATGCGCGCACACACACACACACACACACACACAGGGCAACTGCCTCCAACAGTTGAAACCAAAAACCGATTAAAACACATTATCTGATTATTCATTACCTGAAACGTGCGTATAATGCAGTATTAGATATGTCAATCTAATCAGCGTGAACTAGTTGGCAAGTAGACCGTTGAAGTATGTCATATCGGATTTTCCATAAATACAAACTGCCGACTGGGAAAACCCGTTCAAATCAACACATTCACATTGTTTATATTTGACTTTAAATTCATAACAGATATTTTTGCATGTGGGCATTCCAATGAGTAAAACACAAGAATGAAATCCCGTTCTTCTGCTTCTTGGGGTATGAAGCAGTCGAAGACCGGCAGCCAGCAAAGTAAACAAGGAAGTGTGTGAACAACGCTAAAAAGTATCAAAAGGACTATTGCAACTGAAATGTGTGATAACTGTTCAATCACAGCTATTTCAAGATGCAGTGTGGGTGTTACTGTGTTGAAAGGGGGTGTTTTAATCGCTTTTTGGGTTTGACTGTTGGAGACTGTTTGCCCTCTGGGTGTGTATTGGAGAACAGCGCTCCTAGTGAACTAAAGGTATGTAATGCTGATTTGAAAGAAAATCAGTTTTTCCTCATTAATATGTAGATTTATGCAGAAAGGTGCTCCAACATCTAATCTCATCCTCCCAACATTGGCTGCTGCTAGGGTTGAACCAGTGATCCTCCAGTTAAGGAACACTCTTCTCACACCGCGACCCGGCTTACTCGCTTACCTTGTGTTTCTTGCCGGGCTCGCGCTCGCCACCCGTCTTGTCCTTCTTGTTGGAGAAGGTGAACTTGACGTCTCCTTCCTCGAAAGCGTAGGGGTCGACCTCCGGCTCGTGGTCTCCGTCGGTTATGGCAGCGGACAGGTACTGGTTCCTCCTGGCCCGGTACATCTGCACGCGCTCGTCGGACACCTTCAGGGGCCATTTGGACGTGGACATCAGCCTGGGGACAGGGGAACGCGGAGATGTGAGGACTGTGGAGCAGTGGTGGGTGATCATCACAGATATCTACCATTCATGGAGGATAGATATCATCTATTCACTCCTGATATGGATTCCAAGAGCTAAACTTTAAATGATGGCCATTCTAGAGTACCGGTCTAATCAGTTACCTAACAAGATAGATGGAGCTGAGTTTATATTCATTGGATAAAATGTGAACAGAAAAACAGAAAAACAGAAAATCAAGTCTTGCAGATACTTCTCTGTATTCAATTTCAGCATCAGGAAAATTTTCTGACACTGCTCTGTTTTAGCCTGGTACTGGTCCGATATCAGGTGCCAGTGTTGCTACATCCTTATCTACAATAACAGAAATGGCAGTGATTGCAAACAATTCTGATGGCTGACATAGCAGGACTGGATGCATCTTGTTTGCCGTCTAACAATTACATTTATAACAGGTTTATGGAAATGTGGTGACTTCAGCACCGACTGCTCATAGACTACAGACTGACATATTCATCACTCGTTACTGTGGCATGGCTCATCAAAATCTCTTATGTAGCCATGACTGTGGCCTACTTGTTGTTCCTCATACGTAATAGAGACGGAAGGGGGGAGGGAAAAGATGAAGACTACTGGCTGCTCCGAGGGAAAGGAGGGACTGACCCAACTTATACATTGTCCCTCCCCCTCCCTGCCCTCCCTGCATTTCTCTTTCCACTCTCGTCGCGCCTGTCCGGCTCTGATGCAAGGCGACGGTGTGCAGTGGCCCGGGCCAGAGATTAGCCGCCGTTCGGAGCTGTGGCCGGGAGGATTACAGCGCACCAGAATAGCCCTACCCAGCGGCCGGCCCCTCGGGATTGCATAACCCCGCCGATAATTCCCACCACGGCCACCCTGCGGCCTGCTAGTCGCCCTGTCAGCCCGCCCGCTGGACAAGCCCCCCGTCTCTCTTTATCTGTGACCCTCTTCCCTGCTAGCCAGTATGAAGTGCTACAGCTTCTTCTTGGCGCGAGTCTCTCTCCAGTAAGGCTCCAATGAGCGCTGTGCCTGCCAGACTGATAGCTATGCTACCGGCTGTGCCAATTCAAAAGGAACGTTCCTTAATTAGCGAGAGGACAGTATTTCTATCAGAGAAGTGAGTTTAACAGACTTCAACCCTATTACAATAGCAGAGGTTTATCTTTATCTAACCCTACCATTACTCTCCCTCTGCACTAGCTCCGGTGTGTGTGTGTGTGTGTGTGTGTGTGTGTGTGTGTGTGTGTGTGTGTGTGTGTGTGTGTGTGTGTGCGTGTTTTAGGGAATCAATGCGTAGTGCTGGCCCTGCACATTGGTGATGTATGATGTCAAAAGGGCACATAGCAAGAGATTAACATGCTGTGTGCAGCTAAGCGCTACACAGAACATTCTGAGGCTGGGGTATGAGGGGGGAATGAGGTAGGGGGCATCTGAGAGAGAGGGGGGGTGGGGGGGGGGGTTTTGTATCATTGCTCTTTCAAAACAATTTTTTCTAGACTATTGGGAAGTGCTCCAAAAGGGGCCCGGGGCCACTCTGTGTAACAGAGGGGGAAAGGTGGGAGGGCTTGGATGCCTGACCAGTGAGTCAGTCAGCGAATGACTAAAGCCTCTACTGCCCTCGCTGTGCGGAGAGGGGGCACCGAATAGTGAATGTTGATTGACAGGTGTCACTCACTCTGTGACCGACACCAGGTTGTCCTGCGACGCCAAGGCCTCGTCCCTCAGTTTGTCCCCCGGCAGCAGCGGCGTGGGAATCTCGGCTTCTTTCCTCCGGGGCAGGTTGAAGAACCTCCACGGGGCGTGGGAGCTGTCCTCCTCCAGGTTGACCGCCGCGCCCACGTACACAGTGGGCTCGGGGGGCTCGGGGTAGGCCGCCGCCCCGGAGTGGGAGTGGGAGTGGTGGGAGTGGAAGTGCTGAGTCAGGCCCTCGGGCCCCCCGGGCTCCTCGCCGCCGCCCTTCACCCCCACCAGGCAGGGTTCCGGGGGCGGCTGGTAGAAGTGTTGGCTGTTGGGGGTGGAAGGGTTCTTCATGCCCTCGACCGGCTCCTCGCCGCGCTCGCAGGGGTGCGGGCTGAGCGGCGGGGGCTGGGGGGAGTTGGCCTGCTCCGACGGCCCGGCGCCGACCCCTCCGCTGTGGAGCTGGGGGGGCTTCTGGATGGCGGACACGTCAGTGGGGCGGATGCCGGGGAACCTCCCTCCGTCCTGGCCCCTCATGGCCAGCCTCTGGCCCGCCGTCGCCTCCGTCTCCATGGAAGAGTCGTCGCTGGTCAGGCTGCGGTGGTGAAAGGGCGTCTGGGGTCTCTTCTGCTGTTTGTCGCCCTTCTCTGGTTTCTCCCCCCCGGCCTTGTGCTTGGTGGGAGGCTGTGAGGGCTGGCCCGCTGACTGGGCTTGGCCCGGGGTACTGCCTGTTCGCTGCTTCACCGATTTGTATCTGCAGGGGCGAAGACAAACGGGGAAACACGTTAGACTATGAGGCACCGCTGACTCCAAGCAAAACGGCAGCGGAGAAATATGCCGAAGACAGAAACAATCTATCAAAACTTGAAGATGCGGAACAAGTCTTTTTCATATTTATAGCGTACGGAGCTCTTTTGTAGCTTCTGTTAAATCTGCAGCTTCTGTTAAATCTCCTTCTAAACTCTCACATCTGCTTCTTCCAATTACCTCAATTACTCTCACCTGCAACATGGCCGCCCCACTAATCCATCTCAAACCAATTACCGAGAAACACTTACTTCAAACAACAATTTAGTGTGTTAGACTGCAACATCTAATCAACAAATGTTATTGAGCATTCATAATTTGCTCAATAATTCGCACTGTATCTAATGAAATGAACAAACAGCGCATCTTTTTAGAGCCTATACGTTAGTTTTGTTTCCATGACTATTTATGAGAAGGTAATGAAGCTGCCAAAAAGAGACAAGGGTTTTACAGCTGCATCAGGCAAATTTGTGACTACTCTGATTTAAAAAAAAGGAAAAAAAACTGAAAAAAAAAATCAATAAAGCAAATAAGCCAAGTGCTGTGCCAACAAATTCACTTTGTGTCATCCGGCTTTCATACCTTCTTTACATCTTTATCAGTAAACAAAACCAACATCTCTATCTTCCAGCCCTATCGCCCATTCACACAACAGGCTGTGGTTGTGCCATTTCTGCTTGCGTTCCACTCACTCAGCCACAGCGTGCCATAGCTTGACTGTGGTGATCAGGACCTCTCAGTTGTCCTGCCAAAGGTCTGCTCTGTGACCACATGACCCACCCATAAAAAACCCTTGGCCCTTTCACAGCTCCCCACTTGCCAGCCTAGCTACCGCAGCTCTTCCCCTGCCCCTTGCCTTACCCCTGCCACTGTCAAAACCATACAGACATGGTCCAGAGAGCCTCTAAGGTCAGCATCGGTGTTTCTTTAGCCTCTCTGTTGCCGGGTCACCACTCAGCCTACTCTTGTGGTCGGAGAGTAGGGTGTTGACGACTAGGCAATGCCTCTCTAATGGCCTGGGCACTTGTGTGTCCTGACAACTACATGGCAAGATAAACAGACACACAGACAGGCTCCCCATCTACAAACCCAGCTAATGGCCATTAAAATTGGTACTGCCAAAACGCTGGGTGGCCTCCAACAAATTAACATGCTCCAGCTGACTGGCCCTATCCGCCCTGCTCACCTCCGCGGGCCAAGCCTGGCCACTCGTCTCCCTGGGTGGAAAGGCGACCTAGTGCAAGGAATTCCCTAATCAAGGCAAACCCATGCTTGCTGGGATCCAGCCCATTGAAACGCTTGTTTTCATTTTCGATTTTATTCGCTCATTAACCACACATCTTAAATTTTGTGCAATTTATTGGTCTGGTTCAGGCTCCCTTTGAGGATGCAATTTGAGCATACCGGCATCAAGTTCACTGATTGGACAATTTGGGCTGGATGCCACTAGCTTGTCTTTACATGTACCCACGTGAGTAAAGCCACTGTTTGCAACTGTGATTGGTCGGGAGAGATCTAGGTTGACGACTGAAGCATGCGAGGGACGATCGAACCGCTGATGAATTCAGCAACGTGACCCCAAAGAGAGCCATTGAATTCATAATGTGGTTAACAAGAGAATGCAAAAGTTATTGAAATTGAGCTATTCATGAGGCTGGATTCAGGCAATACCCATCCACCAAAAATCATGTGCAGGCATGTGGAAGCAAAAAATATAGTAACACGCAGTCTCGAGGTGCAAGGTGTCAAACAGCTAATTACATGCTTGCGTGCGATGTGTATGTGTGTTTCTGTGTGTGTGCATGCGACCGAGATAGAAAAGGGGTCCATGCTGACTGCAGCCTTTTCCCCTCCATGTCCCAACAGACGATACGCAGTAAACCATACGAGTGTGCCTGTCTCCATCCTAGTAGATAAAAAGACAGGCGACATTTAAACTGCTACATATTAACCCACTCCACATGTCGCGGGCTCATTTGTCAACATTAAGAGTCTGCAGACACACACACACACTCCTCTTACCACCGCCGTGTCCCTAAAGTGCTCCATCAGAGGTCAGACTATTCTTTCTCCCTCAAATTATTCCGATCAGTGTGGGAATAAAAATGTCTGACTTCCAGAAACACACAACCAAGCAGAGGTTTCAGCCCTGGCACGGCTGTCACTTATACAAAATAGTGATAAATTGAAAAATATGAAGAATAATATGCTTGTCAAACTCCAGACGTGGATACAGCTTGCAGACACCATTTCGCTGACTAAGAGCTTCCCTGCCAAAGCTCTGTAGACTCTGTATAACCCCTTTGAAAAGTCTTTGAGCACACACATATAAGCAACACTTGTACACACCTGGAACAGCTGCAGTACGACCTCTGCGAAGACTCCACAAAATCCCACGCTCCAACTTTCTCAGTCAGCTCCTCCTCACAGGTACCGTTGGTTGTGGCTGAGAACTTACGCCTGGGGAGAGAAAAACACACTTCCACTGATGAGTTGGGATCGCGAGTCTAGCAAATTCCTCGGCTTTTTCACGCAATGTTATTCACACGGTCGGACCCACCCCCTTTCAGAAGCCATGCAGGATCGGATACAACAGAATGCTTCTAAACCGGCAAGTGGAACTTGGAAGTTTGAAATTATTATACTTTCAGTTTGAAACACTAATCTTCATATGTGTATAGCCCTAACTCGTTTGCCTGTAGTGTACAGTGGCGGATGTAAAAAGGCTTGTGCTGAGGCAGGTTTCATAGCCCCGCTTGGAGCCATGGTATTTTGGCTGACAAGCCAACAGCTAACTACAACTGGCATGCTGTGCTTGGTCATGGGGCAATGGATCCAGGGGTGCTCTCAATGTGTCAGCTTCACTGAGGGTGAATAATACAAAAGACCAAGGGACAACAATTACAAGCTAACCTTTTAATTACTGGAGATCATTATTCCCATCTAGTTTCTCCTAGTCTTCTATTGTTTGGTGTATGTATGAATAATAAAGCCTCAAGGGAAATGGTTTTACACTTAAGTAGTCAATGTAGTGTGTATGTGACAGTGTAGTGTGTATGTGACAGATGTGCATCCAGCAGGTGTGTGCTGTAATAAATGTATGGGCCCTTTTGATGTGTGATACACCAGCAACTATTTCTTCCTTTTAACTTTTATTTATCCAGGGATCAACTGAGCATGCACACTCTTTTCCAGCAGTGTTTCATATTCAAACAGCTCCGCACATTCAGTCACACTAGTCTGCTACTGCTGGCCACTGAGCAGCTCCACTGCAGCAGTAGGGATTTAAGTGCCTTGCTCAAAGGTACCTTGACTGTAGTTGATAAGGGGAGGAAGAGTGTTTCTCATTCACTTCCCATGCAATATTGTCCCTGGGGATTCAAACTGGTAAGCTCCCAGTCACAGCCTCTTTTCTCTAGGGTACTGCTGCCCCAATCTAGCAAAGCCTTCTGGGTTCTGGCTATGTGCATCTATAGCAGGGTTAACGTCAGCTAATCACTCTGTGCTTCTTTGAAGAGACGGTGGCAGACGTACTTGTTCTGGGCTCGGTTGATATTGCACTCCTGCCAGACGCGCTCTACCACCTGGCTGGCTAGCCGGCGTGGGATCTTGCCTCCATGATGGCTGGTGCTGTCCACGCTGAAGGCATCCGATGACGAAGACAGCCTCACCCACTTCTGGGCCGAGTGGGAGTCCACTGGAGAGGGAAGAGCACGGTTAAACAATGCTAATGATGTGGAGCAGCTAACGAGCGAGCATTGACCGGAAACTGCATATTATAGGTAAAGTCTTTATTCTCCCGTGTTTGAATTTTGTGTTGTGTGTAATGGTACCTGTCTGTGCCTCCTCGGGCGAGGTGGGAGGGGTGAGGGTGACAGAAGAGATGGCGGGCTCTCGCTGGGAAGCAGGCACTTGGTGGCCACCCGAGTAAACGGCAGTGCAGTGGGAGGACCCCACAGGGGCCACGACAGGGATGTCGGACTGGGGCACCAGCACCAAGCAGGCCGGGTACACCATCCGCACACCGCCTGGACACACAGGTGCAGGGAGAGGGTATGAAAACATAAGACTAAAACAACCATTTCTAGACATTAGGGATGGGACGATATGCTTATCTCATGATACAATACAAGATATGGGGTTTACTATTCAATACAACCACAATACGATATAATAAATAAAAGTTCCATGACAACAAAATCTGACTGTGCAGAATTGTTTATTTCTGAGCCACAAATCGTTCTAGCAATGGCATTGACTTACTAGAATTTAAACAACGATGGCAAAAAAGTTCTTTGGGGAGAAGGATGTGCTTACCGACAAGGACCTCCACAGAGGCCAGCGAGTCGTCCTCCCAGTCCATGTCCTCCGCCTTGTCCTCCGACACCCTCTCCTTGGCGCTGGGGCTGATGGGATAGAACTGGTTCCACTCCTCGATCAGCTTCTGGGTGGGTGGGTCCGACAGCTTGAACGACTGGCCCGTCAACGTCCCGTTCAGACCAAACGGACTCAGGATCACTGGGCGGAAAGAGACAAGAGAACGCTGGTCAGCATCGCAGAACGTCGCTCCTTCGCTTTCTTCCATCGCTTCCTTCCTACACCTCCATGTCCTCTTTTCTTCTTCTCGTCTCAATACTCCTTCTGTCCTTCCTCATACTTCCTTCCATCCTTATATTCCTTCTCCTTCCTTGATTACACATTTCTCCTCCTTCATTCCTTAGCCTCCCTATCATCTTTCCTTAACCTTTCATTCCACATTTATCATCCCTCCTGCTTCTCCTCCCATCCTTACCCCTTTCTTCTCCTCTTTCCTAGCTTCCTTCCTTCTCCTCTACATTTCCCCTTCCGTCCTCTTCTTTGTCCTTCACCTCTTTCCTTTTTCTTCTCCTTCCTCTCGTATCATCTGTCCTACTTCCTTCCCCCTCCTTCTGTCCTTCTTCTTTATCCCCTGTCCTACCTCCTGCACTTCTACTCCTGCCTTTCTTCCATTTCCATTCCATTCATCCTTCTCTTTCCTATCCATTCGCTTCCTTATTTCTCGTCTTTCCATCCCTCTGCTTCCTTTCCTTCCCGTGTCATCCCTCCGAATCAGCAGCGCTCTGACCTTTCCAGAGCGCCGCTGGACCCAGCCGGTCCCGCCTGACTCGCCAAATACTTACAGAGCAATACAGACGCCAATTATTGGCAAGCGGTGGCCTCTCAGAGCCCATAAACAGAGCCGTATAAAAAAAAAAAAAAAAGAGCCACTCCACAGCTAACACACTCCGCTGCACAGCCATGTGGGAGTCATACAGGGAGCCCATCAGTCTGCTTATAGAACAGGCTGGCATCCATCAGTGAATGCAGATAGGACCATAGATGAACATGCATAATACATACGAGCACACAAACCATATGCATATCAACTCGACACGGATATATGCACAGCCTGTCACTTGGACAGCTTGTTATGCATGCGTTCTCTGTCTCTGTCTCCCTCTCACACACTCATATGTGAATGAGGGGGGGATATAAATTGTGCTGCGAGCAGAGTGGCTGGGTGGGTGTGCGAGTGACCATTTGTTAATGTCCCTCTCCGCTCGGCTCTTCCAGTGTGTGTCATTACGAGACTGGATGGTCTCTGTCCCCGGGTATTGATCCTGCGGCTGGGCCAGAGAACGGCTTTCCAGCGTGGAAAGATGGCGGGAGACAACGAGAGAAAAGAGGAAGGAAAAGGAGAGACGAGATCGCACATTAGCAGAGGGTGTTTTCTGACAAGATGGCCTGCAGACGGTGGGCCTCGCTTCTTAAATCCTGCAACACCTTAAAGGGAAAGTTTGGGACTTATATGGTTGTAAGGGAAAAAAATCAAGTGTACAGGTCCAAAAATCCCCAGACATTTCACAGGATGCAACTGGCTGGTGGGGGTGGAAGATAAGGGACGGGGTTGCAGAGTCAAGTGTGTTAAATTGAACATCGCCAGCATAGGATTATTCAAGGCTATGAGTGAGTTTGGTACCTAGACAGCAAATATTCTTTACGCTGTTAAATTAACTTAATGGAGGGTCATTCAGAATATTGTAATGCAAGAATGTTTATTTAGCAGCTAAAGCATAAAACATGCCGTCTAACTGTTATGTTGCTCTTTCATTTATACTGTTAAAGACAACAGTATGTGTCCTGAATGCCCCCCAGCCTAATACCTCACTGCAACCTACATCCACTAGCTCAGCACAAATGGACTGACTACAGAGGGAGAACATAAACTGACATAAAAAAAAAGAAAACAAGTAGGGTTATTTATGTTGCAGTACACAACAACAACATCCAGCTTCGGCCGATCATATTAGCTTTAATTAAATTCAACCCCACTCCTTTTCTCTTGCGTTTCTGCATTTCTCGCTGAAAGCAAGAGCGCGCATACACACACACACACACACACACACACACACACACACACGCCATAAGACCCGAGGCCAGTTGGGGGAGAGAGATCAAATTCAGCACAATTATGGAAATGGTTTGCTGTTTTCCCCACCCTCCCCTCCCCTCCCCTCTCGCCATCCCTTCTCTCTCTCTCCCTCTGTCTGTGAGTCTATCTCTGGCTCCCTGAAGACATGTCAAATGTGCTCAGATCAGTGTAATGGGCTGAGAGTTCATTACATTCACTCTGCGCCCTTTTATGAGGTCACATCCTGGAGAGGGCTGCCTGCCGGAGCGCTCTGCCGCGCAGTAAACCAAGCTTGGCAGAGGTGAGGGGGAGAGGGAGGAGGAGGAGGAGAGGATGGGAGGGGGAGGAGGAGATGGATGGATGAAGGGGGATGGAAGTCAGCCCTTCCTCGCCGTTCCGCTTGGCCAGCCAGGAAGAGATAAACTGCGGGGGTGAAAACACACACCTGCGCACGGACACACACCGTGCTTGAAGAAGAATAAAAAAAAAAAGAAGCACTGATAGTGAAATACACACATACTGTAAGGAAACACTTGTCTGCTTCATTGGGGTATATACATTTTCTAAACCAGTGGTTCGAAAAAAAAAAAGAAAAAAAAGAACCTCCAGAGGTCCTTGGGGGGGTTCCGGTGGGTCCCCCGCAAAATGAGGAATAGTTTAATTTCACTATAATTTCATCCACTAGAAATGATCCCGATTGGAGTGGCCTAATGTGTGTCTATTTGGAGGGAAGTGACATGAAAATGTTTGAGAACCTCCCACATGACTAGAAAAACAGAAGGTAAGATTCGTTGACCAATAGGTCAATAGGTGCGTTAAGTAAAGTTTCCTCTAGCTGGTGACAGGGGAGCCGCGCTATCGACCTGCACCACTGGCAAACTCCATCACCATCCCTACAGGAATAAGATTCATTAAGCTGAATCCAAAGAGCAAGTTGCAATAATGGTTTTATTTTCGTCAAAATCACTAGTCTTTCACTAGAAGTGATATTATTACCTCCCCCCTGGAGAGCGAGAGGGAGAAAGAGGGATGGAGAGGGACAGTAAAGGGGTGGGATATACAGGAGTTAGTGTGGTGAACGGAGTAAGTGATCACTGTTATTAGGCTGCAGGCGGTGACGGCAGAGGAGGAGGGCTGAATAGAGTCTAGTTACGTGTTACCGTTGATGAGAAGGTAAGAGGTGACAATTTGCTCCTAAACTGAAAGTTTAGGAGCAAATTGATCTGTAAAAGTAATGATGATCTGTAAAAGTAATGCCTAGCCCAACTCGAATCTCAAGTCTCACACATCTTGCTTTTTCAGTTTTCTAGGCAGCATGTATTTCTTTTCAGACGCTTTTGCTGCTGAAATGCTTGCACTATCACAGCCTGGTGTCGGTGGCATTTTGTTGTCTAGCCAATGATAGGTTCCTTTCATGTAACAATCACTCCAAGTGGTGTGCTCGAGTGAGAAGGCAGCGAAGTAGAGAAAGGAAGGACAGAGCACAGCTGGTCAATGTCTGGAAATTGTCTGTAGTGATATTTGTACCTCATATTCGATACAGATACTGATATGATACATTTCTGATACGACAGCATTGTAATCTATAACTTTTTCAGAAAGCTATTTCCTTCCGCAAATAAATGAACGTCAAACTCCTTGTTTGGAAATTATTTATAGAGAATAACAAATGTATTTGTATAGTGGTTATCATCTCTTTGTGTTAATGACAATGCAAGCATAAGGCTTAACGATGGTGATTACATAGTGTTTCAGGGGGGGAGCAATAAAGAACCAATGATGAAATATGATTAGAGCCACAGATTTTTATCACTATACTTGCTATAATTTATAAGCAGTACTGAGGCTTTTTTTTAAAAACTGGTTCCATGCCAATCTGTAATAAAGATAGCCTAACAGAATGTTGTACACACATTATCTTGGCAACAGCCCCCAGCGCGGCACATCCAGCTTACTAATAGATTTCATTCAAAATATAACACTCCCAAGTGCAGGCTGAGTATTCAACATTTCACATTTACAAGAAGATTGGAGAAAAATGATTTTGGGCTGTTCTGAGAGCACATTTCTTCAAGACCTGAATTACTCGATGTTACGCATCATCTCCTTGGGGTAACAGGTTGTGTGCATTGCTTAACAAACTCAATAAAGTCACTTTGAACTAAATTGGGTCTGGGATGCCTGAAGATTATCCCGCCTTCCAGCAGCTGCATTAGGTGTTGTCCCAGAGTCACAGAAAGCAGTAATGTGTGTACAAACACACAATCATATCTGGAATTTTTGGTGACATTAGCCATGTTTGCACGGCTGTCAAGTGAACTTTTGTAATGTCACAAAAAAATAAAATGCAAATTAGCTGTATTTCTATTAGCTGGGTTGAAGCAAATAAATAGTCTTCCTGAACATAGAAGTAGTTACATCAGAAAACACATTCACAAGAAACTATGAATCAGCCTTCATTCGTTAATTTGTCCATCTGTCCGTCTCACACGTTATCTCAGACACAGCTGGGCGGAATGATGCATCTGAACACTGCGTTGAGGCATCTTCAAAATAACACTGAGTCCCCCATCAGGGGTGCTCCAACTACAGGTCAAAACAAGGTGACAGATTTGGGCGCAACAATGTTCATTTGTCCAACCATGTGTCACGTGTATCTCGCAAATGCTGATCAGATTTTCACAAAAACTTGTGGCTATGCTGCATCTCACCACTGCACTCCAGTATCTTAAAAATGACACTGTTTGGCCGAAGGGGGGCGCTACAATGACATGTCAAGACAAGGTGACATATTTGTTACTAATTGGCCCAAAGGGGGTCTGCATCATTCGTGGAGGACGCCGACGCCATGTTTACGGTTGTCTTGTTCTTTTGAACTAACCATGTAATAAAGGCTCTGTAACCGTTTTACTTGAAGAGCGCCCTGGAACTCCTCCCTGTGCATCGTGAGCAGTTCACAGTTCATAAACACCCCTGGGTGTAGCGCAGGACCCACCTTGGAAGGGGCTGGAGGCCTGCTGAGCCAGGGTGAGGTGCTCCTCGGTCAGGTGGTAGACAGGCTGGTGCTGGTTTATCTCCACACTGGTGCACACGTTGCTCTCACCATGCAGGAAGAAGGTGAAGGCGCAGGATAGGTGCTCGCTATTGCAGAGAGAGAGAGAGGGAGAGAGAGATGAGTCATTTAGGATTATATCACTTTAATATGCACCTGTGAACAGTTGTACTGCTTTCAATGAATAACTCCGACAGTGGAGGTAGAGAAGTGACTGCTGTAGAAAAGGAGAGCAGATCAGAGAGCAGCCCAGTCTATTTTCCTGTTCATATAGAGGGAGAAAAGAAGAGGTGGGTGGGAGAGGAAAGGTGGAGAGAGAGAGAAAATATGATTACAAGAACCTGTGGTTTTTTGTCAAGGGCTACATCTCTCCCTTCCTTCATACTCTGTCTCAACATGACAGAGACTCTTGATAGGAAAGATAGCGGCAGAGACAGATACAAGTGAGTAAAGGAAGATGCCACTAATCTGCGCAACCCATGGTGATACAGAGACGCCTTGCATGTCTATATCAAACTGTTTTGAAGGCTGGACAACCTGTGTTTTGGTTTCGCTACAGACTATAATAAACAGACCGCTGCATCCTGCCAGTGTAATGTTAAGTATGTATTTAATCCCTCCAGTAATACAGCAAACAAATGTCATGAGGAATATTTGAGAGTTTAGAGAGTCCATTAGCCTATGCAGAGGTCAGGATGCGAGTGACTCACACTGGAGCACTGACAGGTGGTGTGTGTGTGTCTGTCTAGTGTTGATTGCGCTGTGTGTAAAACAAAGGGGCAAGCCCTGACTTACCCTGGCATTCTAGCAAATAAGCTCAACTAGAACAGTAACTTTCTCTCTCTCTCACACACACACAACAGCTCTTATGCTTACAACAACGCCTGCCTGTGCCAGTCTGACCTCAACTGCACACAACAAAAGCGACAAGTTGAAGAAGAAAAGGAAAGCCAGGACAAGGCAGACGGAAGGAGAGAGGGATAAAGGGACGGAGTAAAACACAGGCCATTGTCTCCGGGCTTCTCTCTCTCTCTCTCTGTCTCTCTCTCTGCGTGTGTGTGTGTATGTTAAAAGAGAGAGAGAGACAGAGAGAGACAGAGCAACTGACGGATGACCAAATGAAAGCGGACGCGGTGAATTTGGAAGTGGATCAAAGAGGGTTGCCTCCTCTGAGGATTTGGCTAAGCAAATATCAGTCTTCTCTCCCTGTCTCTCTCTTGCGCTCTCTCTCTCTCTCTCTCTCTCTCTCTCTCTCTCTCTGGCACACCTACTCTGCAGAGGATTAAAGAGAAAGAAAAGGAGCACAGAGACAGAGAGAGAGAGAGAGAGAGAGAGAGACAGAGAGAGAGAGCACTTCAATAAGATAATACCACCTACGTAGTCAAGAGATGCCCTAAGCCCCTCAGAGCTTGACATTCATCTTACAAGTCTTTTTTTCTCTTCTGGAAAACAAGGCGGTGTGAACAGTGCTAGTTAGTGGTTGGCTATCAGTGTGTGATGTTCAAATTCCTCTAGCTGGAAGCTAGCAGGCTAATAAAGGTGAGTCAGAGCGAGAGAGAGCGAGAAAGAGAGAGAGAGAGAGAGCGAGAGAGAGAGCGAGAGAGAGTGCGAGAGAGAGAGGGATTTAACACATCCTTAGCAATGCTGCCACGATATGTATGCAAACGGCACAAGATTTCTGCCGTCACTCCAGCAGGGTTTTAGAGACAGTGATTTGGCAATGGCATTGGCCTACGTTGGCATTATTACCAACAATGTTAACAACTATGGGGAATATCCAATGACATCCAAGTTTGTGTTTTGTTTTGTTTTGTTTTTTAATCTGAGGAAGTGCAAATTAATTCTAACAAATACCTCATAGGTACTGATATTCAAATGAGATTTGGGTAGAGATTTGGGAAACAAGGCTGCACGATTATGGCCAAAAACATACTTTGCTGGACTTTTTGCACCAACATCCTGACCATTTTCAAGTACAGTGGGCATTCTAAGTGTAACAAAATTCATTAATTATTGCCAACGTGCCAATAATCTATCATAATCAATTGCTTTATACGAAAACACATGATCAATTGTGTAGCCTTGCTGGGAAAGGTAGGATATGAAATGGCATTGGAGAAAAGCAAGGGGATGTAGAAGCGAGGTGCAATAGCTAATAACAGGCTGCTGACTGGATGAGAGTAATCTGAGCCGTGAAACAGAGGGAGAAGACAAGAGAGACACTGGTGAGCAGCCAGGTGAGGGTGTGAAAACACAACTGGTGAATGAGGCCACATGTTGGCACAGAGAGAGCAAAGACGCCTTTGTTTGGGAGGTGTGTCACGACTGCTCTGGTGCTGAGGCGGTAAATTACACTAGGCTCCTATGACTCTGTGCTGTGAGTGTGTGTGTGTGTGTGTGTGTGTGTGTGTGTGTGTTCAGTCCAGGGGCAGACCACATCAGCCAACCACCTGGAGGGTGTGTGTAAAAAACAGCAGGACGGGGGAAAGTAGAGGGGGGCTGGACTGGTAGGCAGGCATGTGCCCCGCCTTCTCCTCATTACCCCAGCATGGAGCTGAAGGGGGGAGGCAGGTCTAGACTGTGGCGGGCCTGAGGTGAGACAGGCCAGCGGGGGTGGGGCGAGGGCTGTGTGAAGTTTCCTTTAAAGGATTAAACCAACTTTTTGGGAGTTGGGTCCGTTGTACGTTAACTGATGGCAACACAGACAGTAAAATCATCCGTGTCACCGGTAGAGCAATTGCACCAGTGCTTCATAGCATACACTATGTAGAGTGATAGTAGGCAACTATAATTATCCAAAGAAAGAAGACTGACCTTTTAGCAATAAAAGGCTGTCAGTAGTTTTTATTATGTGGCCTGTAGATTCATACATTTTAAAAATGAAATATCATTAACTCAATATAGTTGATGTAGACGGGTTTATTTTTTGAACTATTTCAGCTGAGCAACCAGGTATTCATCTGCTGTGCAGTGATTTTGCACTGTACACAGTCTCCCACTACCCATCACCATGTACACATTCTATGGAAACTGAGAAAGTAGTCCCTGGTAGCTCAAAACAGCACATATTTTGTATAATTTTTACACAAAACTGTGAGACAGATTACTTACTCTTTAGCTTTAGAGCTGCTACAAGTTCTCACTTTGGAGATAATGCTAGTCGCCTACTATCACTCAATATACTACGCTCAAGTGTTATCAAGAAAGCACCGAAGTAAAGAATTTACCTGGGACACATGGATGATTTTGGTGTCTATGCTGTCATCACTAAATGGGCCAATCTCCCAAAAACTGTGTATTCCTTTAAGCGCAGGTAGTAAAAAGGAAGGAAGGAAAGAGGGGAAACAGGCATGGGGAAGGATAAAAGAAGGGAAGGACAGGGAGAGAGAGGGCGACGGAGTGGAGGAGAGGGAGACGAGGTGTGTTGTTGCATTCTGCAGACATCAACAGAACTGCAGTCTACTCTCCTCTCACACGCAAAGCAAGCCTGACACTACACACACACACACACACACACACACACGTCTGAGTTTGCAGGGCAGCAATGAGCTTAAGGTGGAGGGCTGCCATCTGTGGTTCGGCAGGCAGAAGTACAGCCCCACACACACACCAGGACATAAACACACACACACACACACACACACACAATATCAAACCAGACTCAATTCGCTTTTCTACACATTTGATTGTACAGATCGCTCTTTCAGAGTCAGCTGATTGGTTAAGAAGATTAACAGAAATGCCAGCTGTTCTCATGGAAGTTGATTCACACTGAAAGATTTTTCTGACTGGTCACGTTGCCAGCCAACAGTGACCAGGCTGTGGCTCTTTCCAAGCATTCGCCAACACATCAGTCAGTGATTCTTTATTCAGCTTTATTGAGCATGGATAAAATTCGTTGAATCTGCAACTGTAGCAGAGCGTTTCTGAAATGACTCAGAAAGAGGTTGATTGTTTTCGATTTGCCGACATCACAAATGGAGCAACAACTCTGAAGATAATAAAATCAATTAATTAATTTAAAGAAAAAGCTAATAGGACCTTCTTCGGGCCTGCCTTATTCCAAGCGTCCTATCAAAAGGGAGGGCAAGATGGAAAAAGGCATGGAAAGGAATTTGCAACAAGATCATGTGGCTGGAGAGGTTATTAAAAGGTTGGCTGGGAAACAGAACAGCAAAAATCGTAATTCCAAGTAAGCCCAGTTACTAGCAAAGACTAAAGTCATGTATTGATAACGCCCCGGAGAGCTAATTTTAGGGCCCTGCTGGTGCCGCCGAGTCGCAGAGTGATCGCTGACAGAAGGGTGGCACACGCGTCAACAGGTGTTTGGTTAGCACTTAGGCGAGTAAACACAAAAACGTCAACAACAACAACACCACCTGACATGTTCTCTCGTCACTGTGTCACTCCCTGACACACACCCCCGCACACACAAAGGGGACAGGATTTAGTGTAGCTGGCGGTGTGGCAAACTGCAGCACAATCCCATTCGGCTCTGTCCGTCTGCAGGACACGCCGCCCAGAGAGAGCATTGTCCTGTCCACATGTGTGACATACGCAAACACACAGCGTCATGCCAAATCCAATTCTTCTGCAAACATCCGCAGCCTGCTGCTACGCCAAACACCAGCGCATACACCCCAGCATGTAGGTTACACATACACACAGAAGCAGCAGCTGGTAAACACAGTGTGTGTGTGTGTGTGTGTGTGTGTGTGTGTGTGTGTGTGTGTGTGTGTGTGTGTGTGTGTGTGTGTAAGCTAGGGTGAGATGAGCAGGGTAAGTGTAGGTATGGGCAAGTGAAAACACTCACATTTATCAAATATTTCCCGATATCCTACATAGCCTGTTTCCCTTTAGGACAGCTATGTAGTGGACGACATCAGTGGTTTCCAAACATTTTCATGTTAAGGCCCCCAAATAGATGCACATGAGGCCACAGACCCCCATTTGTTAATATTTTGTCTTAGAGACCCCCCATCTGGGAAGGTTTTTGTTGCTGGATACTATTTGGTAATGAACTCGACAACTGTTTATACAAAATGTTTTAAGTGGGTAAGGAGACAGCAGTGACCCTTCAGATCAAAACAACGTTCCTGTAACATTCTCTCGCTGTCTGTCCTATCTTCAAATTAAATAAAAATGAAATTATTATTACTATTAGAGCAGAACAATTAATCAAGTAAAATATTGGTGAAAACCTTTCATCATACTGAAACTCAGTAAATCCTGCACACTGGCATCTATTTTTTTCTTTAACAGAATCACTTTTCTTTAAACAATTTTAAAATTCTTAGAACACAAGAAGATGATATGAATCGCAGTTTAAATCGCAATTGCAATATTCTGTCAAATAATCGCAATTAGATTTTTTGTCAATATCATTCAGCCCTAAAAACTATGACATATTTTGTTAAGGGACCCCCTGGACCCCCCTCAAGAACAACTTGGGGTCCCCGAAGTATGAAACATTAGGCCCGTTACAGTACATTCAACCTGGCTATAACAGACAGCTTCTCTGGGTTTTAAGAATGCAATCTTCCCTGCAGTGAGATCCCACTTCACTTGCACCTCAGAAAAGGCTAAAAACCAATGCCAGTGTTGTGAGTGCTGCTGAAACGTGCACACACACACACACACACACACACACACACACACACACACACACGCATACAAACACCACCTGTCAGCGTGCGCAGTGAGTCACCGGTGTACTGACCTCTGCATGGGCTAATGGCCACAGAAATCCCTCTCTAAACGGCTAAATATTCCTCATCTCATTTGTTTGCTCTATTATTGGAGGGATTAAATACAAAGTTAACATTACAATGGAGAGAAAGGATCATGTGATACAGCGGGCTGTAGTGTAGCCAAAATACTCGGTTATACAGCCTTCAAAACAATTTGATACTCGTCTTTGTATCGCCTTTGTTACATAGATTAGTGGCATCTCTCTTTACTTGCTTGTATCTGCCTATCTCTCTCTATCTCTGTCATGTTGCGACAGAGTATGAAAAAAGGGGGGAGATTCCATTGTAGCCCTTGACAAGAAGCCACAAGATCTTTTAATCATCTTTTCTCTCCGTCTCCACCTTTCCTCTCCCTCCCGGCTCCTCTGCTCTTCATCTATTAACAGGCAAAATGGACTGGGCTGCTCTCTGATCTGCTCTCTTTTTCCTCTCGTCGCTGTCACACCAAGTGCACGCACGCACACGCACACACACACACACACACACACGCCACTCTGATTGTCCACAGAGACACTCCCTGCTCCACCTCTCAGATGCAAACGGCTGGTGGCCTTTGACTGGATAAGGAGACAATAAGATAATCCAGTGAGGATTTGGAGCAGGGCCACATACAAAGGAGGGCAGGTGGGCACATTTGCCTTCAGCTGGCATGCCATGGAAATGAGGTGCCGAAGGCCGGCGGCAACCTGTGCGCCAGCCGGGAGAGATCGCTGCGAGGGAGGGAGCCGAGCGGGACTGACAGCCTCTATCATTGTCACTTGGACGGCCTGCTGTGCAGCGCGCCACACAAGGTGATCGGCCGTTTCACCGTATCAAAGTTGTGTTTTATTTACAAATGTTAGATTTCGATTTGGATGATGTAAAAAGTCAAAAAGGCACATTCCACATACACACACACAAAAGCAAAAATAGCTGGATAACAGTCTAGCCAAAATAAAATCACAAAAAGGCATGTGCATTCTTGGCCGTGTGCAGAATGTGCCTTTGACTTTTTACTCCATCATCTGAGAGCTTATTCACTGTACCTGCACCAACTCTGACACATCAAAGCAGAACAGCATTCTTCTATATTAACAATCAGGCCGCTATTTAGTCTCTTCAAACATTTACAAATTGCGCTGGACGTTGTGCGCATTTTTCCGTCGCCTGGCACACATCTGATCAACCCCAGCTAATTTGTTAAAGCAGGCTGGTCAATTAAGAATAAGCTCTTATTTACAATGTCAGCCCAAAAACTTGTTTTGTATTTGCTGACAAAGACGGAGGGCAAACGCAGTAATGGGAAGGAACTGTTTTGTGTTTCTGAATAAAGCAATATCTCAATCAACATCAACATCTCAATATCTTCCATGTGTGTTTTGTACCCAGGCTTGCCAGCAGATGGATTTGTGGCTTGGTGTTGTCACAGCTAATGGCAACGAAAAACAGTTGCTGTCATGGAACCCATGTAAACCTAAGCGGACAGAGCATCCAGATTCATTCCCTCACTGCCTCAGCTGCTATAAATCACTGTGCATAGTAATTTTTTAATCTAGGGATTAGGGTTGCAATGCCAAACCGTGCCAGATTTCCCTGCATTAGGGGCATTTTAATTTAGCTTCATTTCCCTTGTCCTTTTATGGGGCTCATTTTTGCTCCACTATTCTCCAATACGTTGTTTCTGCTATCATTTGGACTTTGTTATCTAACACAGTTGCGTCTTAGCTTGTCATCTTGATTTTTTTTGTTGTTGTTTGTTTTGAGAGGAGATGTTTTTACAAGCCCCTTGGGGAATTTGTATCTCATCTGCAGATTATTGACAGCATCTCTTTTAGGTCTTGTAGCAGCATTTCATCACTGTGATTTTAATTACTCTGCTTCTGTGTTTTATCACGGTGCAAATAAACTCCCAACAAATTCTGTCAAAGCTGTTAATGTGAAACTACTCTGTCAATTACCATTAGCTACTGGACATATAAAAAACCAAACAAAAAAAAACAGGTACAGACATGGAGACTTTCTGGCAGACAGGCGGATACATTCACACACACACACACACACACACACACACACATACACAAAGAGAATACGAAACTTGATTTCCAGTAAATCAGAACTGAAAATGAAGGAATGGCTGAAGTGGCAGGGAGGAGCAGGGTGGATACGGAGATACAGAGGAGAGAAGAAAGGAAGGGAGGGAGGAGAGACGGCTGTGACATTCCACAGATGTTTGTTGGGCTTGGCCGGCTGCGCTCTCAGAACTGAGCTTCCGCTTAGCCGCTGTATACTTCCTCAGCACAACAACAACAACAAGTGTCCTGAGTACTGGGAAGAGACACTCGCCCTGCCATCTCTGGACACCTTGTAAAGGTGGATACCTTAGCTCCCTCTGCTCTCCTGTGTGCACGGCCCTCGTTATTAGGATATGGTGCGAGTAAACATGTTTTGAGAGGTCATGTGCTGCTTCTGTGACAGGAGGAGCTGGCATTGGGCACACTCTGTGGCATAACACTGATAAACAATGTTTCATCTATTATCTACTACATGAACAAGGCTAAATTGTCTCAGCAGTGGCCGCTGATGTAAAAGCTACTTTTCCTGGAACTCGTTGCTAGTTAACAAATTTGTTGCCTAGAAGGAAATATGAAGCAGTTTGTCAGCAGCACCAGGGAGTTTGCAAAGCTTATATGTTTGCGTACGATTGTTTACATGATAGACATAGTTGTCTGTCAACAGGATATCTGAGCAGTGCGAGGCAATGCAAATTTGACTTGTACATCTCATGACAGCAGAAGCCTGGTTGGTTTTGAAGTGGAGGATGTGAGGTGAGACCAGCAACACGCCAAAACATGAACATGGAACATATTTTCATTTAATATGTGGGTGCCATATTTGGTCTGGAGCAAGAGACAGAAAGAGAGAAAAGGCGAGCGGTGTTGGATTAGAGGAGATACTTCCAGGGTGATGTCATCTTCCCTACTGTCTGACCACCCGACCGCTGGGAAACAACAGCACTGTCTGCTGCCAAGGAAACACACTCGCACACCTGAGAGTCACACCAGCTTCAGCTTTAGCGCGCACAGGAGACGAGGTGCTGGAGGAAACACGAAACTAAGACTCTTAAGGCCAGCACATTCACTTAGACACACGCAAAGCTCTATTACTTTGAATTGATTTCCCTCTGCCACAAGTGGAGAGGGGGCGAGCCACTTTATATGTCAGATTAAACTTGAGAGGGAGAGAGAAATGGAAAGAGATAGAACGACAAGTCCATAAAAAGAGGAGAAATCCGATCCTGTGCAAGTTTATCATAGACGCACACAGATACAGCTGGAGCCGACTAAAGATAATACTGACATAACAGTGACAGCAAGTCAGCTTCCAGCTCCCTCCCCATTTAGGCTATATCACACACACAAACGCATACACACACACACACACACACACACACACACACACCAGGGGTCCTCTAATGCACCTGCTGTCAGCTAAAAAGCGACTGACTCAATCTGAGCCAGATACTTTTGCTCTCCTGAGAAAAATATTTTTAATAATTACGCCTGTTACCAAGTTCACATAATCACTGTGTCACTGCGTAGTGACTGCTGCGACGTCCATTTTTTCTCATGAACAAAACACGCACTCTCTATTCAAAATACACAACTGAATCCCAGATGTCCCCAGTAGTATTATTAAACTGCGTAGCGTACAAGTTATCTTATGAAATGTCCGTGAAAAACCAAACCTATTATAATTACCAATAGTAGTATGTAAGAGGGATGGAATTTTAAGTCTGTTTTAAGCCACTCTCATATTGAGTCATTAGGTCATCATGCTATTAGTAATGCGAATTGTCCCGTTGTAATAATAAAGGTTCATTACCCAGAGCCATGGCCAATTAGTCAGCCTCATCCTGGATTAGAGCTGAGCTTTTGCAGTTAGCTCACAAAGGCTGGGGCTACTTTGCCATTTTTTCTTGCAAATTAGCTGAAACACTTTTTGAAAATCACGTCACAGTCACTGCCACAATCATTTATGGTTTAAAATTTTGACCACCAATTGAGAGAGATTCTATATATAGATGTAACTACGTGCCATGGGCCAACTCTGCAGCTGTCCTAATGTCAACTACTGTACACCGGAGGTAAAACGTAGCCAGCAAGATTGACAGGAGGACATAATCTCTATTGTTTTAGCAGACAAATTAATTAATGTCTGTCAGAATGAATACCAGAATCCTAGTGTCCCTGTCCACTGAAATTAGACTCAATATCAGGTTAAGATACCACTCATGGTGCAAGGGAAATCCATATTGGTCTACTGGTAATTAAAACCTTCTCTCAAAACATACTAAGAATTAGCCTATCATTTTAAAGTGCCTATTATCACCTTATTATAACTTCAGAGCACAACTTCTCCATGTTGGTCGAGGTGGGCAGAATCATTTTTTAATAGAGAATTGTAGAGAAACAGGAAAAAACAATTGCGGGGTGTCTGCAAGTTTCCTCAGTTTAAATTTGAGACCTTTTAATGCTAGTTAGAATCGATAACAACATTTATTTTGCAACTGAAATAAATGTGAAAATAAACAACTGCAGACCTTCCAGAATATAGATCTGCAAGACTGGGCTGACTTCTCACCAGCAAAAAAAAAAACACAGCACACCATTAAGCCACAATTTATTTAACTGATTCAAGATATTTTAAGGCCTTGACTCTGGATAATAAAATGTAAGACGATTTAAGACTTTGATTGGCTGCTGGCAGCCTGGGTCCCCTAAAAAGTTTGACAGTGGTCAGATTTTCCACACTGACTAACTGGTCCAGCACTGTCACTTTGGCACCGACACACTGAGTTTCTTTTGGGTTTCTCAGCTCTAAAGAAACTGAACTTCCAGTGACTAGTTGCTTTTGCTGATGGCAGTGTGGACAGAAACACAAAGACAGGACTGCACAATGGCCACATCACCTACAGACACCTAATCCTTGGCTCAACCTACTGATTAGGTAGCCTGCAACCCTCATCAGTGTTTTCAGGCTTCTCCAGCTTCAGTAAGTATTTTAACTACAACACTGTGTGTCTGGTGGAACCTAATTTGAGGGTTTCACCAGTTTGCCTTACTCTGGACAGAGGGTCCAGTAAATCCGTTAACACTTGGGCTAGTCCAGGCACAATGCGGCCGCCTTGTAGTCCACAGCGATGAGGTGAAAGGCCTAACACCATATAAGGGATTAGCTTTAAATGGGGCCATCTGTCCAAACCTCTGGATTAAAGACAGTACATAGGAATCGCAGTTTCTCAGAAACAGACGGAGAGGAGGGGAAGGGGAGACGGGGAGGGAGGGAGCGAGGCCCAACAGATTAACTATGACGACTTCTTCAGACCTGCGCTTGGCCCTGTTCTCTGCCATGTAGCCTCTGGTCACGTGGGAAGATGGGAGGAATGGGAGGAATGCTGGGTAGAGTGGCTGAGGAGGCGGGGGGAGGGAGGGAGAGGGAGAGAGAGAGAGAGAGAGAGAGAGAGAGAGAGAGAGAGAGAGAGAGAGAGAGAGAGAGAGAGAGAGAGAGGGAGAGATGGAGGGAGAGAGAGAGAGAGAGAGAGAGAGAGAGAGAGAGAGAGAGAGAGAGAGAGAGAGAGAGAGAGAGAGAGAGGAGCAGAGGAAATGTGAGGGCACAGGATTCCCTCCATGAATAGTCAAGTTTGTCCCTGGCCACCCTTGTTTTTTTTTTTTTTTTAAGTCTGACTCAGAATCCCACTGCTGACACCAATATGGGTTTCCCCAGTGCCGTAACTTTCTGCAGTATTTCGCACCACTTAAAAAGGCCAGTAATGATGTCTGCTAACTTCAGTAATTCTTTGCTCTCTCAACCCCCTAGCTGGCATTAGAGGAAAAGGGGATGGCATTAAAGAGGGGAAAATGGTGGAATAATCTTACAATCAGGTGTTACGAGTTTTTTGATGGTCTCTTATTTCTCCGCTGCTTCGAACGGTCCAAGATTATTCTTATGTGTCGCGAGATGTGTAAATCTAAGTCACATTAGCTTCTGCAGCTCATGGGATCTCGCTCGCTTGGAAACGCCGTCTAATACCTTGTTCACAGGCATTCTCCTTGATATAAAGCCATAATCCATCCTTGTCAACTGAGTGGTGCCAATATATTTAGAGAAATTGTTTCCTTGTTTCTTTCAGGCAATAACTTAAGTAATTGGCAGCGAGTTCCTGGATAAGAATCACTTGAACCGATGCGGTCAACACAAACAATATGGTTCGTATTGAGGCTGACGATATATATTATGCGTCAACACAAAAAACACTCGGGTACTTCTGGGGTTTTTATAAGGTCATGTGACACATGAGCATTCAAACAATATGAATTAGAAAGGGACGCTGCCTTAAGTTGTAGCACTGAAGTGATGCAACGGGAAACAGCCTATTAATAATGTATAACAGTGCGGCAATTAAGGAAGTGACCCATACCAATGAAAAACACTGGTATTTTCCTTTAAGAGCCGTATTTATCTTCTGGACAGGATCTCTCCAGCAACATGATATATCCAGAGAGCTGGGTCACATGGTCCCGCAGCCCAGTCTCCCTGGAGTTCCTGTTGCTAGAGAGACTGATGGAGTGTGGGGAAGACCGGGGGGGGGGGGGGGAGGTGCTTGGTAGGCCTGTGTATTTGTATCAGCGATACCATTGTCTGGATGCATACTAGATGTTAATCATGTTAATCAGCTTGCCTACATTCTTGTGTCTTTGTGCGTTACACCAATTATTCTCCTGAAAAGCTTGTGTACCCGGCTGTCTGCGAGTGCCATCGGTGGCTGCATACCGATTGTTGACGCGCATGTTTGTGTGCCTGTCTGCTTGTGTGTTTGTGTTGCGCTGGGAGCAGGGAGGGGATAAATTTAGCGCTTTAGCCCCAGACTGGAGGCAGTGGCCCTTTATCCTGCACTGTCCTACTTAACAGAGCGCTGCTCTCTGCTTCCGCCCGCCACAGCGCACCAGGACTCACACACTCACCTCCCATCATCATGGCCAAAACCACAGAGGAAGAGAGCGCTCAGCTACATAACACACACACACACACACACACACACACACACACACATACGCACACACACTCAAGCACGCAGAAAAGTGCACACTGATGCAGATATGCATGTCACATGTGTTTAAGCAGGCATATGTCCTATTGTGTAATACACCATGTGTTGCATTCATTCCCTAGCATTCGGTCTTGTAACACGAGCTGCTGCACACTGGCCTCCTTCATTACAGCTTGATTTGATATGATGCTTCAAGTCAGACGACAGCAACAAAAGGCACAATTGACTACACATATTTAAATGCAGCAGAGCAGTAATCTGACACTATCCTGGATGCAACACAGTTGGAATACATCGCACACCATGCAAATGCTGCACAACTATAGAATGCATCGCAAACAGATAAACAACAAAAGCAAGCAGACATCTGTTTTGTTCTGAACAAATTGAAACATCAAAGAAGGCTGGTTTTACTGTTCCAATAAAGCAGCCAATTAGGAGCAAGTCAACGAGTTTAAAAAAAAAAAAAAGTCTGCCTTAAGCTGACCAATAGAGCACGAGCATCCATTCACCTTGGAAACACACAATCCCAGGGTGCATTTCCCTGCTGCCATGACAACCAGGAGGAGCTCTCCTCCCTCCCTCTGTCTATCCCCTGTGTTCTCTCCCTCTCACTCTCTCTCGCTGTTTCCTGGAGCTAGTCTACCTAGCAGCACCAGATTCACAGAAACAACCAGGCTGTACAGCGTGGAGCCGCCTCTACTCCAGACAAAGAAAATCAGTGTCAGATACATCCAGACATATTGCTGCGTTCACACAGTCCCCTTCCCCAAAAAAACAGTCAGCATCATGGGATGTCAGTCAACCGCAGCGGCAGACTGCCTTCTCGTTGCCAAGGTGATTTTGATAAACAAGATTTGACCACTCAATGCACACTGGTACAATAAACAGCAATCTGTTAAACTGTTAAATAGCACTGCGTGACAGTTCATTTTCAATATTTCACATTTCATATTTCAGGTTATATTTTTCAAGACTTATTTGTCTTAACTGCAACAATAGGAAAAAAGTTGGGAAGAGTCAAATTCTGCCACCAACTTCTGTCTGCAGGTATGTAGCACTTTACTGTATGTCAGTCAGTACTGGTGGAGCTTAGCATCGTTCTCCTATTGAAGACAATGCACATTCAGTTTGGTGCCTACTGTTTACCACCACAATGTAAATGCAGCATCTGATTGAGACAGTTACCAAAGCCATATACAAGCCAGACACAACACAGACTGAAAAGGCAGCAGGGAGGAGGGGAATATATGAGAGAGTGTGAGGAGAGAGTGCAAGAGAGAAAGAGCGAGAGAGAGCGAGAGAGAGCGAGAGAGCGAGAGAGAGCGAGAGAGAGAGAGAGAGAGAGCGAGAGAGAGCAAGATGATGTAAGCATTTCAAAACAGGCTGAGGTTTGGGGTTTAGGTTATAAACACTGTCGACAGCTTCTACCAACTGGAGGCTTCAGAGACGCCGCACAAACCTCTACAGCTGCCTGATGATCTGATGGGCTATCAGAGACCTAATGATGAATGACACTCATTCTGAGAATTCACGTGTGATTCTGATGGTCATTTCAAGGACAGTCCAGTCGATATCTTGTCAACATGAATAACTGTCTTGCAAAGCCAGACACCAGCGAAACTAACGCTGCCTTCACATCTTTCTCTGTTGTTTTAGCGTTGCATCGCCCTCAGTGCATTCTCTGCCCCCCGAACAACGTCCCGGCGCACTCACACTGACAAAAGTCATGGAATTCAAACAAACGTGGAGAAAGGCTTGGTATTTGCCTTGTGTAGTTTGCTAAGTTTGGCTTTCATGCTTTCATGCATGAGCTGAACCTTCTTCCCACAGGAAAGTTGCATTAAAAGACCCTTCATTACGGAGGGGAAAGGTTTTATTCTTACTTTTTTCATTGTTGAAAAATGAAAATGGCAAAAAAAAAAGAAAATGCCAACATCATCACCATCAACCACTATAGCAACCACAAACTTTTTGTTATGAAAACACATCTTAAAATATATATTCTGTTGAGTTATATATTCATGAGACCTTTTGTTTACAATTTGCTATCCCATAAGCCAGTGCTCTTGGGTTACTTTTTTGTCTCTTGCGGTTATGTTGCTGCTACATTAACAACACAGAGTTTGGAAAAATCTAAACTATCTGTCATCCAATGGCCGCTGGAGGCGCTTATCTGTTATTGTTGAATGAATGACTTAAACCTGTGATGCCATCAATGTCAAATCTGGTGCCGTTTGTTAGAAAACAAACAGCAGTGAGATTTTGTTCACCCACAGACTGTTACACAGAAACTTACAACATAAGTGTATCAACAAATTACCAGAAAATGTAATTTCTAGAAAAACCCTGAGTGCTTTAAACAGTCCCCTCTACCCACTTTCTCTTTTCTAATTAACTCCGGTTTCCTGTTTTTTTTTTTATAGATGTGCAAGATTTAATTGTGGTTCTGACACCCAGGGTCGCTCCTGGGCTCATTCCAGGATCAGCTCCAGTAGGTGTTACAGTGGAGGACTGACTCATTAAATATCATGATAGACAGACAAATGTACTGTAATTGCAATTGGAATTGTTATTGTTTTTGTGTGGGCAGAGCAATAAGGCCAGATGATCACTTTTCACTTTTCAGCTATTGGGGGCAACCGCAACTTAAAGAATAGAAAAGGAAACACTTAGACACCTGGACCATAAGAATTACATACACACATTATTAAAACTGAGTGGTGTTCCCCTTTGAGCAAGGTAACCCAGCGCACATGCAATACTGCTGTTTGGCTTACTACCAGGGCGCAAACAGGCAATGCTCCAAGGATAAAACTTCTATTGCACAACTACTATCTCATACACCTGTGTTTGTGTACACATTCACTTGGTGAGTGAATTTTGGCCTTTCTAGAGGAACAGAGAGATACAAAGTTCTGTATGAAGACAGACTGTTTTGTTTTCTACTTTGCTGCAGTCAGTAGTGGTATAGATGAAGAAGCTATCCTGACTGGTGCCCAACCTACTGCTCAAGAACAGGTTTACCCAGGTTCTTTGATGAAAGGTGGAACAAGGTGCTTTGAGGAAACAGATAAGCGGAGGTGTCAGCAAACACTGTTAGCTAATGATCCAGGAGTTAGCAGATCTGTGTGGAGAGTAGAGGGTGGGGGATGAGGGGTGGGGTCTTTTGCAGGCTAGCCTGAAGGACTGCTTTCTGGGCCGTTACCAGGACAAGTATCCCAGAATCAGCCTAACTGATGCCAGCCGTGAAACAACAGTACGGTTACACATATGTTTTTATTGGACAATAAAAGTGGGAAATTCCTGGAACTTTTAAATCCCTCCCCCTACGGCATCTGGAAGTGACTGAGGATGATGTCAGGTGTGAGCGCTGACATGAAAGGTAAGGCAGCCGTGTGGATGGAAGTCCCTGCAGGGCTGGACGCTCTCTGTGGCAGCCTCTGTAGGACAAACCTGAGCATCTCCATGGTGAGAAGACACACAGGGAGTAGAGCGGCTCTTGGTTGGCGGCTGGGCACAGACTTGGTGTCATGTACTTTGCATCGCTACCGCAACTCAAACAAAATGTCTCTTGGGGGTGGTGGGTTGTCTCGTGGAAATAAAAAAATAACATGGCGTGAGTCAATTTAATAATTGCAAACACCCCAACCATGCATCGATAACAGCAGAGGAAGTGTTTCACTGTCGGACCAGTTGGTCTGGGGGCGCTAGCAACATAAAAAAAACCCCCACAAAAACACAAAAGGGGTCTTGTGAATTTCCGTCACAGCTTTATGGCGCTTTGTTGTCGAAATCCCAGCGTGGCTGGGGCACAGCGGAACAAACCAAAGGGAGAGGAAAAACAACAACATCCTCGACGACAACTCAAATTCTGGGTGGCTGCACCACTATTTATAACCTGCCATGTCTGCTCCGTGACGGTGGAGGGGGACGGAGGGAGGGAGGGAGGGGGAGAGAGAGAGAGAGAGAGAGAGAGAGAGAGAGAGAGAGAGAGAGAGAGAGAGAGAGAGAGAGAGAGAGAGAGAGAGAGAGAGAGAGAGAGAGAGAGAGAGAGAGAGAGAAGAGAGAGAGAGAGAGAGAGAGAGAGAGAGAGAGAGAGAGAGAGAGAGAGAGAGAGAGAGAGAGAGACAGACAGACAGACAGACAGACAGAGAGTGACCTGTGAATTCCAGAGCTGAGGAAAGACCATTGTTTTGTTTTCCTTGACTGGGGCCCTCTGTGATCAGCCTACTGGGGAAAGAGAGGCAGTAGAATAGAAGGGATAAATACAGTAAAAAAAAAAAAGGAAGTGGCTTCCTCTTCTGCATTATTGTGTCTATTCATTTGTCCATTATTCTGCCAGTGGAGTGAAAATCATACTTGTCCTGAAGCTAAGAGGCAGTGTCTGTGTCAGGTCCTGAAAGACTCTGCACCAGAACTGGCAAACCCTCTGATCTGCTGCTCCACAGCCTGGTGATGATAACATCAACTAGACAGCAGATAGCGGAGCTCTGGCCATTTCTATCCTGGACAGAGCCACTGGCCTGCAAACAAACACATGCACATGTGTGTGCATGCGTGAACACACACACAAGATTATGTCGCTGCATGGCCCCATGGTCACCTGATTTCCTGGGGAATCTGGCAACAACACCAATGTTTTGCTGGGACAAAAACAATCACACACACACACACACACACACACACAAGTGCACACACACAGAGTAGAGCTGATAGTATCCACTCTACTAGCTGTCCAGACATACTAGCTGTCCAGACAGCATAAACACAGCACTCCCCTCCTTGTTTCTAGAGCTTTACATCAACTTTTTTTTTCTACTTTAGAGGCTGCTCTGCCAGCAAGAACCTCCCCAACTCCTCATCCAATTCTTCCCTGCAATTGTTACACACATGCATACATTTAATCTGCAATGTCTCACTTCACTAAATAACACTTAAAATAAAAAAATCCAAAAAGGGACAGGGGGGCCCTGAATAGGCACAGGGCTGCAGGACCTCTATTCTTGCTCTCAAACAGCAGGTGTGAAGTGTGGAGGGAGACGGTGCGAGGGAGGAAGAGCGTGGTGTCCGCGGGGGTACGTGGCGAGAGCCGCCGCGGTCGTTTTCTCCTCGCTGCCAGTGTCTCCATCTCTTATCAATAAACCCAGACGCCGACGGCAAGAAATCCAGCTCAGCAGATAGCAAAGAGGAGGTGGAGGACGGCTCAGCTGTACACAAACACACTTCCAGCAAGAGGAGAGATAGGAGGCGAACAGAGCTGGCACTCTGGCACTACAGCACCCCATTCAGCCTCTTTAAAACCCTGATATCACAGCTATAATATACTATACGATGTATGCTATTCGGTATAGGCCTCTGTCCAAAGCACCTTACACCACCGCGAACGCATACATTTCCACAGTGCAGCTTCAGGCGTAGGACGGAAAAGAGAAGATGAGGAGTGGCGACTCACCTCTTGTTGATGGGCTTCTCATCCTTCTCATAGGGTTTGACGAACCACTTGCCGATGCGGACGAAGCTGCGGTTCATGAGGCAGCGCTCCAGCAGGTTGTGGATGGCTTTGAACAGCAGCGTGCGACACTCGTAGGAGAGGCCGTTCTCCCACAGGCCGTCATCCTCGGCTGGAAGAGGAGGAGAGAGAAACAGGGATGAGGAGTGGGTTACTACTCTCTTATTAGTCTGTGCGCTGTTTTTATGAACCGGTAAGAAATGATCAAGGCCAACAAACAATGAATATCTTTCTTGCTCAAAACTCTGGTTACAATTACAATAAGCAAGAAATCGGTGACAAGCTGCAACCAGATTTGTGCAGGTTACCTTACCGAGGCTGTTGGTAGCCTAAAGTAGAGGCGTAGTAGCCTAAAATTGTTTAGGATTGTGCAGTCACTAATAAGAATGTTCTTGAACAGGCCTAATCAATCATCTGTTATTTAGGCCTATTTTTGACTGTGTGCAACATTGATCACTGTTATCAAACTAAAAGACAAATTTATGCGTGGGCCGAAGCTTTTGTCTTAGTATCTTAGTGGGAAAATGCCATCTTGAATGACTGTGTCAAGTAGCATGATGTAAACATTCCGATCCAACCCCGGGATTAGAACCCCAGACCCCTCAATGAAAGTCTCAAATCAGAGGTACTGTATCTCTGTATGCCGCAGCTATGCGCAGTGGGTTTTTCAGAACTTTTAGGGACCCCTGACCGAAAGACCAACCGTACCAACCGCCCAACAGAGTGAGTTATACTAGCTGCTGGTTGCAGCTAAAAACACTTTACTTCATTCATTCTCAACAGCTAACACCGCACATTCCCTGATACATTTTTTTTTAATGAAGATATTCTGATTAGAGAACATCATCATATTATAATGCTCCAAAGGAGTGAATTCAGAAGATTTGTGGCTTAAGTATGAAAGCAATGAGTACTGAATGGAGATGAACCAGCAGGTGGAAGTATTCTAACCCCCTGAGGAGAAAGCTCCATTAACACAAATGTACCCCAGGTTTCAACACACTGATCCAAAATGACACATACCAACCCTCTCTCTGTTTACACTTGACTATATACACACACACTCAGTGAAATCAGTCCTATATATATGACATTATGGCAATATACCCCTTGGCATTCTAACAAGTTGCATTCCCAGTCAGACAAGCCTTCTAACAAAAGGCAGATATAGCTGTGAGCTACTGTATAGACTGATAAGAAACAGATAATTTAGGTATGGCTCTTCCACATACAGGTTGCAATAATAATCACTGAAAACGAATCATGACATGGTTACTCTGTGGCAGGCAGATCAGCGTGACGAGGCATTTTCAAGAACTGCTAGCCAACACCAGACACCTGGATATAGAAATTGAAAATGCACATTTCCTGAAATGCAAAACAGTTAGTCATATCTAAAGTGACATCTGAAAATCATCAAATCGCACAAAGATTGCGAGGGGGGATGAAAATGCAAACGGGAGTGCACTCACTGAGAGAGACAGAGAGAGAGAAAGAGAGTGGAGTCAAGTAGAGACCTGCTGCTGCCCGCTGTTAGGCTGCGCAGGCTCCAGGTGCTTTCTGCGTCTCCACACGTCCAGTTTTAATACCGGGGTTTCTTTCTGGATCACATTCTGCACTGGCCTGAATGCTGCGCTAATCTCATTAACAGCCACTGCTCACATCTTACAGCACTTAAGCTCCTTTCAGTCAAGTCTCCGGCAAACATCTCCCCAAGAGTGCTGTCTCCGCCTCGGCCCAGATGAAATAAACACCGCATGCAAACCCGCCCTTCATGTCAGCTTGGCGTGCACCGGGGAGGCACGCGCCAGCGCAGATGCAAGTTAATCAAAATTTATTGAATTGTTAAGTGAACCCCTGGCTTGCTGTTGTAGTGGGAAGGTAGCTAAAGACGTTCTAAGTTTAGATGATTCCAAGGCTATCAAAATAGGAAATTACATTGATTTCCCTCCAAGCAACAGAGAGACACAATGGGCCCTGCCCTAGACTGGCAGGGCTGAAAAGCTTGTTTAAGGGAACGCTGAAAGCTTGTATGCTTTTCATGAGTTTAAGCAGGGAGCCAGCTGCGCTTCATGCACTTGCACAATTGCTAGAGAAACGTAGAAAAAAAGAGGAGCGGCAAATTTAACTTCAACAGCCTGACCAAAAAGCTCCTCCATGCACCCTGGAGTCAGGTTGACATTGTTCTTCCAACTTAAAAAAAACCTCCCTCAACCTCATCCAAAAAAAAAAAAAAAAAAAAAAAAAACATCACCGCCACCTCCACCACCATCAAATCCACTTTCAAATGCCACAGCCCTCCTGGACACAGCAAGCGGAGCTAGCCTTTAAAACCATTTCACATCCAGCCAAAGGAAAACAACCTCAGGCTAGCTGCCGAGTAAAGGGGGCTACGTGCCGGATGATTTAGAGAGCAACAAACTAATTCATCAGGTGCACACACGTATTCAGGGATAAGATCGGGAACACAGAAAAGCCGGGTAAAGGCAGGAAAAAGGAAGGAAAACAGTAATTTCCCATTAAAAATGAACAGCAGTTGGGGGGAAAAAAGAACACTAAATAAACAGCAGAGGGGAAAAAGCATTTAACTTTCTAGAAAGTGTGGAAATAATATGCATGGGAGCGAGAACGTTTCTCTCGGAGTCCGCTGAGTGATTTAGCAGCCGTTCAGGCCATCCCCACTCTGACATGGCAACGCAGAGGGCAAAAAGTCAACAAGAATAGAAAGCCAGCACGTTCAGGCACTGACAACAGATGAAGAGAAAGGACGGGGAGGGGGGGGATAGATGCAAACGCCCATGCTGAGGAGAGACAGATCAGTGCGACTGATAACACGTGTGGAGGGGAAGGGGGAAATGAGAGGAGAGGAGGAGGGCTCGAAACTATGGCAAGAGAGACAGAGAGCAACATGCATTTCGCGGTTGAGTCTGCAGTCCTACTTCAGTCCTTTGTTGATGATGGCTCTTCTGTAAAACTGACAGGAAGCCCCCTACACCTACTTCTACATAAACAGCCATGGAGATCCCATCTGCTTTCCTCTGTCGACAACACATCTGCCTCGGACGTCCTCCTCCTCCTCCCTGTCGCTTGTTCCTCCTCAGTCTCTCCCTCTAGCGCCGAGCAGCACTAAAACAGGCGTCTGGTTTACATCAAGTGTTCCCTAACGACCTCATGTCCCTCATGCAAGCCTGCTGCAGACAGAAGAAAAGCGTCACTCTCTCGCTTAAAGACAAAAACACAGCGGTGCAGACGAAAGCCAGCTTTTGCTGTCGGATGCAGACAAACTAACGTTCACTCACTAGAAAGACACAGCGATACAACGTTGAAAAAAATTGGGCCACTGAGGGGTTAAGGTGGGACACGGATGACAAGGGAAGGGCTGAGTTCTGTTGTCCTGGGACAGAGGGGAGTTGGCTTTGCAACTGTTATGAGAGGAATCCCCTCCACAAACCTCTCTGGATTCTATCTGCCACAGCTACAACTCCAGCATGGGTTCAGGAAAGAAAAACGGAGGAAAGCATTTGGAAATTAATCAGAACTGGGTCTCCAAACCCCCCCCAATGTTAATCACATCCCTGAACGCGGAGAGAGAACGTTACACACTCGCCTTCCCATAGTCCTTAGGGAGGCCCATTAGCATTCTTTATGGCACAAAGGCAAGAACAAAAGCCTTGGCTCTCAACATTACTCCATGCCACAGAAACATCTGACAGCTTCAAAAGCAGCCTCTTATGACATTCCACTAAATGGAAAACCACTTTCCACTTGTTGAAGAATTCCACTACTGAAACATGGGAAATACACAATCTATATAAATCTAAATTTAAAATGAAGAGGTGACCTTTTCAATAATAAAAATAATGTGACACTTGACCCCTGCAGGGAACTTCTCTTTTCTCTTGCCCCCCTCCACAGGGAGGTCAAAGGTCAGGGTCAGCTACAGAACAGCAGCACACCTGGAGCTGGTAGGGATTCATTGTCTTGCTCAAAGACACAATCTACTTAGCCACTAAGCCACCTTGCTGGCCACCCACTACTGCTACTTTGAGAAATTCTGGGCTGAAAAAAGTGAATACTAATACTGAGTGAATACTGAAACTATATGTTAAGGTGCAAAAGTGCAATAACAATTTTCCTGATACGAGAAAATTAATCCTGATTAAAAATTGTGATCACAATATTAAGCAAAATATTTGGAGCTACCATTTTTGCCATAATTGTGCAGCCCTAGTTACAGTCTAATATTGGGTAAGCCAAAGTCAAACAGGAGAAGTGTCTAGATTACACTTAATACATTCAGGACAAACCCTTAAGACAGTGGCTCAAAATCCCAGCTTGTTATCAGACATTGCTGTGTGTGTGTGTGTGTGTGTGGAGGGTGGGGCGTGGTGTGTGGTGGTCAGTGCACAGGGAGAAAGATGAGTGGCCTCATTTAGACACAGATTTATGGGCTCAGCTGATGGCTGCGACACTTTCATGTCTCTGCCTCCTGTGTAGCGGGCCCAAATGAGTTGACCTTTATAAGAGCTCTTACTCGGGTCCACGGCAGCTCTGTTAAGAACGCTTACAAGTCTCTCTCGCGTCCGCAACCGGCAAGCAAACACCTCGCGACACCGGAGAGCACAACAGCTTTTCCTATAGCCTCATGGTAAGGAGGGGATAAGATGCGGTGTCTGTTCCCTGCTTAGCCCGAAAAAGCCCTCGAAAACACTCGAACCCGCAAAATGGCACTCAAGGGGGCTTCTGCGGCCCGTACCACCATACGAGAAAGTTTAGGATTTTGGTAAAAAGCTGAGGAGGAATTTTTAGAGGTGGTCCCTCCAGTCGCTGGTCTCTGTGTACAAGCAATTAGAGCGGCAGTCGGTCATTAAACAGCAAGATTAATGCCTTGTGATCGCCGGTGCTCAGGGGGATTCTACCGAGCCTGGCCAGAAGGTTTTCTCCTCTCTTCCACTTCCTCCTCCTCTCCTTCCTCCCACTCTCCCTTATCTGCAAGGAAAGAGGGAGAACCAGTGGTGCTCCGTAAAGTCTCCATTACTAATTAATGAATATTTCCTGAGCAGAGAGGGAAAGAGAGATAGATAGAGAGGGAGAGAGAGAGACTGCACCCATGGGCCAGAGCTGCATGCATGGCTGAGTCCCTGCGCTGTGCCAGCCAATGGAGATCCATCAGAGAGGAGAGAGAGAGAATGAGAGGGAGATGGAGGAGGTGGAGGAGAGGAGGGGGGTTCACAGGCAGGAGATTAGCCCTGGAAAATGGATCCCCAAGCACAAAAGCCATCGCCCTCCTCCACTTCTTCCTCCTAAAAGCTGGTCCGGGTTTATCTATTCATCATTCTCGGCACTGCAAGCCTGAAACTTAGAACCATCTTAACAAAAAATTGCAAAAAAAACCCAACACGAATCGCCTCAAAATCCTGAGCCAAGGTTAACAGAGTGTATCAATGACTAATTATCTTTGATACACATCCACGGCCCCTCCGCGACCACAGCCAGCTGAAAAGGAAAGTGCAGTCCAAACAAACCTCCAGCGAAACCCAGCGTCTCTGGGGTTGTTTGGTAGCACTAGACCAGTATTAAAAATGGGAACGTGCAATTTGCAGAACAATACAAGATGATACTATATACAGCACGAACAGCGTTAATAATCCATTGAACTATCCGTCCATAGAGCAATGCTTTCTTCCCCTAGCTGCAGCAACACACTCCCATAATTATGTATGGGTTATAGATCTGGCAGATTTGGGATTTTTCTCCCCCCCAACCCAACTGCCAGATGCTGAAGCGTTATTCTTTTTTTTTAATTATTACTTTTTAAGATGAACATGAACATGAGATATCACCTGACTGATTAGGCCATCAAATCACAAAAAGAAAGTGTCTCAGCAAGAAAAGCAATTTCTTCATTCTTGCTCATTAGTTAAATTATATTATGAAACATAAAGATTATTTGTTAATTTGGTTGTTTTCCTTTTCCTGTTAGGCCTATAATATGTTGCTGAGAAGATGTGCACATACTAGAGGTTAATATTAGCCATTTAAATCATATAGAAAATTTCCATCCATTTGTTGTCTAATTCTATTGGTAAGAATCAAAGCATAACTCTATTTTTGGGACATGCTGCCACTCAAAGGGAGAATACAGCTGAATTTCAGCCTTGAAATATGTCATTCCCATCCCCCCTGCACTGTTTGGTCCGAGAACATTCACTGTTGTTCCAGACAAGAGAAAGGAGTTTGGCCCGCCCCCATCGCTCGTGATACAATACCAATGCACAGCTCTAAAGAGAATGGACTGTAAAAGATGGAAAGGGTGATAACGACAGTTGCCAGGAATATTTTCTAGGACAACGGTGCATATTCTGCTCTGTGACTGATGGCAATACTGCACACTATTGTAAAATAAATACCATGCTGGATATTAAGTAAGGCTCATTTGGATGTAAAAGCTCAAACAAAACATCACGATGAGTCTACAAAGTCAGTTTCCTATTGGTTTTCAGCCACGGCCACCGCTTCACAGACCGCAGTTTTCATCCTCCAGTTTGTAGCTGTTGGACAGAGTTGTTCCATGTTCACAAATACTGAACAGGCTGTCCAAGTCAATAACATTTATAAATTCAGAAAGTGAGTGGCATTTCTCCTTTAAGAATCCTTGCCTGGGGCGTCCTGTTGGCTCACTGGGCTACGGCGCATACAATGGCCTCATATCGTTGTGGGACTGACTCTGTCTCACAATCTTTTTTGCATGCCATCTCTCCTGTCACTCTCCAAGAAGGCAGTAATCCCATTAAAACAATCTTTAAAACTGTTGACTAAACTTGGATATTACAAGTGGAAGACCAGAAGCATAAAAGCAACCACTTAACTGTTGGCTTGACATTTTGCTGGAACAATATGGCTTTGTTATAGCCAAATATAATCCCACAGTTTCATTTTGTGAACATCAGTCAAGGCAAATAAATTAAGGCTTAAAAATTGTACAGGCAAGTCATGATAGTTTGTTTCTCAATGCAAGCAATGCTGATGGAAATAACCTGCAGCACCGATCGAATAAACATGACTTATTGATTATAATGCAATTCATGTTTTAAAATCATAGCTGTCATTGTCGGGCTGCCACCACTGAATTTGCAGTTTACCGTGTGCAACACATCAACATGTCACACGATAAATCTACTTGCCTGAGTCATTTTAAAGGGATACTTGTCAGTAACTGCAAGATACTTTATAACAGCCGCACTGTCAGAAGATCTTGCTTGCATTTCTAAATGCATTCTGATGTTCTGTGTCACACATATTTGGCAGCCGTTTCATCTGAAAGAGTTTTATTTTCGATTCAGAAATTGTTTCCTGCATTGATATGAGAAGGAAACTGTCTCATGATTTTTATGGAGAGCTGGAAACGGGTCTGTCCCTTTTCACTACAGGCTTGCCGCAGATCGATGCAAGCTCACGCCAAGGCTAGGAAAGGTGCAAGGCTCCCTGTGCCTCTCACAAACACACACACACACACACTCCCAAAGTGCCAACAACTTGTTTTTGCACATGCCGTTTTTTTCCAAGCAGTAAGTACTGACTAACATCTCAAATGCACAGACAGTCCAGGATAATACTAAATGTAATCTACTGGTGTAATATTTAACAAGGAATTACAGCGCAGGTGGAATAATATCAACACTCTGCTCCATTTGAAGATAACAAAGGATCAAATCTTTCACTTAGCCATACACTCAGTGTATAGCCAAACAAAAGCCAAAGCAAAATGTGTGGCCATCATTTCTGTGGAATATTTTAGGCAATCAAGATGCGTTTCAAGATAGATACAGATATTTTAGATGCTGTAGGAATTTGTTGACAAAAAAACAAATCTGTATTCTGCAGGTAGTGGTTCAAACAGAGCTTTAGATATGAGACTAGCTCATTAATTTTGAAGTGGTGGGATCTTCACAGTGGAAAGGAAAAGAAAAAAATAGGTTGACCTGCAAAAAAGTGAAAATTTTGCCCTGCACAGCCCCCACAGCCTACTGAAATATGCCCTTTGGAACTGGTTATTTCGCCCTGAGGTGCATAGCAGGGTTGTTTTGATTCCTGTCTTGATTCAAATAGGCACAGAGGAGAGTGGTCAGGCAAGAACAAAAAAAAATCCAAAGAACTTGGCAAAGCCAGAAAAATTCCAAGAATTACTGCATACCAGCAAAAACAACAATTGCCAGAAGATCGCTGTAGAAACAAGCTCAGAGTGCTGCTAAATTGAGCTTTTCTTCCCTCAATCATTGGATGGATCCCAAACAATGTGTTGATCATCAACTGGTGGAGGAGATGGACATTTCAAGTGCACTCCTCCTCCGCCCTCCCCCACCATCTCTCGCTCTCCCTCTCTCTCTCTAGAGATCTGACCCAACATCCAGTAATGAATGGATCTGTGTGCTGCTCAGTTCTGCTGCCCCAGGGAGAGCGGTGGAGATGGCTCACTCATAACACATTCTGGTCCACAGATGAAACTCGCTCTCCCTTTTAACCTTCTCCTTACAAACCAATAATCCAAGGGCCACCTTGTTTAAAGACAGGAATATGCAGGGATAGACATTCCATATACTTCCACGATAGAGACACCAAGATTAAACATTCGTGCAGATCAGAAGTTTCCGAATAGCCTCAACTTCTGTTTACTTTAGAGAGTTTTTCCCCTCCGGTTTTATCAGAAAGGGAAGAGATGCACGCGCACTCAGAGCTGAGCCCACAACTCTGGAGTCACCTGCAGTTGAGTAGCTCAGGAAGGAACGGTGAGGCTAGGAAACACCCAGGGGAGCACCATGGTGCCAGGCTGCCAGCAGTGGAGGCCCCAGTGGGACTTGGCAGGGCATGGGGAGGGGAGCCGCGGAGGGTGGGAAGAAGAGCCGGGGCAGACAAGTAGTAGGAACTCGAGAGAAACGCACCGCGGAGCAATTACCCTCGCAGACAGACATCCGTTCCTAATTTCTATGCAAAAAAAGATCAGTGGGTCTTTGAGGGGAGGAAAAGGCAGCCATTTATCTTTCGCTTTGGATGCCCCTGGTCAGGAGACTCCACCAGCTTTTCAGGGAAGCGGAGGACGAGGAGAGCATGGTATTTGCATAAGAATACATGCCTATGCGGTACCACAGCAAGGGGGGGCAAGCCGTTTAATTTAGCAATGGCGTTCGCTTGCTGGGAATAATTTCTGTGCATGGCCAAAAGAAGATTAGAATTGGTTTTCTCAAGTGTTGTGTTAGAAAGAGCAAGGCGGGTTTGTCCAACAGTGTAAAACAGGGGCTTGGTGGTTTGCTACCCTTGACACCAGCCCCCATCTAACAGCAACCACACACACACTCACCACCCTCACATCCCTTCAATGGTGATTAAGTGTCAGACGTTAAAAGATCCCTCAAGTTTTCCGCCCTTCACTACTCTCACTCTCCCTTCCCTCTCTCCAGCTCACTCCTTCTCTCCTCATCTCTCCGGAGAGAAGGGATTACTGGCACACTGGTATACAGAAATGGCACTTGCTCAAAATTAAAAGACTTTCACAGGCCGCTAATCTAATGAGGGTGGAAGGGGGTGGGGACGAGCAAGCGCCATTTCGGCTGCCGACATGAAAGGAAAAGAGCGGATTTTCATGTTTACCGCCAACATTGCACTAAAGACCAAAAAAAAAAAAAAGAGGCTGAAAACACAAGAAGAAAAGAAAGCTTTTTCAAATTCCCAAGACAGGCTAGGACCAAAGGCAAAAAAAAAAAATCCATCGAGCTGGTGGCAAAAAGAGCGTGGCGGTTAAAAGGCGACAACGGTTGTGACATTCCAGTTGAGTGCATGGGTTGGACCGGTCCTGCCACTGTCCGCACTGCCAGTGCTAGCTGGTGTTTGTCGATTCGCACCTCTTCTGTCGGAGCACCCAGGAGAGTGTACCCAATACAGCAGCCTGTCAATCATCGGCCGGGTTGTCTGGGGCTTCACACAGACACACAGAGTGGGGGGGTGGGGGGGTTGCTAGAACAGTGGTTCAATCCTGGCCCTCAGGAGCCAGAGTGCTGCTGGTTTTCTATCCTATTTGGTAGTTAATTGCATTCAGCTGGCATCTCAGGTGTAAAATACTTCCCGATTACATGGATAGAAAGAAAACCAGCAGGATTCTGGGTCTTGGGGACTAGGGTTGATAACTGCTAGAGGGCTGTGCGAGAGGCTAGCAGCGTCCATTCCCCAGGGAGAAACACAGGTTCAAAGCTAAGACCAACTAGGCAGAGGTCCTGACTCCCCCTCCACCTCCACCCCGACTGTGTTCTCAGGTCTCAGGACACACCATCCCGAGCAGACCGATCAGCAGCCACAGATGGAGGGTTGGAGGAGGGGGGGGGGGGCCTCTGGCTGACCTCAGATCCATCTAGAGAGGCTGCTCTGCTCCACTTCATTGGCAGCACCCCAGAGCAGCTCCGGGAGGGGGGGGGGGGGAACAGCTCGAGGAAGAGGAGGAGGGCATCTTCCATCAGAGAGAGAGAGAGAGGGGAGCAGCAGCTTCCAAAACAGGAAACACAGATTACAACACCGCCCAGCTGGGAAGCATTCACACCAAGACACAGTTGAGTCCCAGCGCAAAAACACACTGGAGGAACACGGGGCGAAGGGGGATGGTGGGCTATCTCATCAGGTGCTTGGGGTGCAAGTAGCAGTGATTATGTTAAGATGCGTCCTATAAGGGAATAGCTGTGCTGCACCATAGTGTTTCATTCAAAATTCGAAACAAGGCCTGTCGAGAAGTGTGCAAGAACATGATTCATCATTTTGTTTTCAAAAAACCTGGAAGGAGAATACGGCACAGATTTTCTGGTCAATATTCAATTATCTAATTTGTAGCCCCTGAAACACAAAAGGTATCACGTTTAATCTCCCCCAAAGCTGGTGTGAGAACACAGCAGTGACTCCAACAATTTCCAAATATAGATTCCCCATACCGCCCCCTCCTACTTGAAATGTAGCACACTCCATTAGAAGGTCTGAGCCAGGCTCTTCAGGTTATTACCAGGACCCGTTAGGCCTGAATGAGCTGCCCATCGCAGCCTTTAGCTCCCATTTTGAGTCCACTTCAGGCACAATGTCCCATAATGAAGGAGGGCCACAGACCGGCTGTGCGTGGCTTAGACTCCAGAGTTCAATCTCCATGGCAGAGAGCATGAATAAAGATGGCCTCCTCCATCCTCTACCACTAATGTTACTGTTGCTGAAGAGGGAAATGGAGAAAATAGAGCGGGGGAGGAGGCAAGTGCGCAGGACCTCGGTGATGCGTTTGCATCGTTTCTGCATGGTTGCTCCTGCATATTTCGTTTTTCACTGAAGTTATGAGAGGGGGGAGCTCAGTTTCTTATACCTTCTGCCTTTCTTGTTTGTCCTTTGCAGAATGGCAAGATGTGACATCAGCGTACTTGTTCTACCTCACCAGTGCAAACTGTAGGGTGCCACTTTGTCTGCTGCAGGGCAGGAGTCACTTGTGATATGATAACACACACTCACAGTCTTTCAAACACACACAAACAGGAAGGGAAGTGTGGTGCCCAGTGTCTCCAGGGAAAGGGAGTTGCCCTACAGGTGTTGGCAGTACCAGCCAGCCTGGCTAGCTCATCATTCAGCCAGAGGGTAAGGGGGGCATTTGGGAGGCATCAGATTACATAGACTTTAACACCTCCCTGGAGCTCTCACTTACAGGGAATCTCCCCAGTGTCTGCCTGACAATCAAGCAGTGAAAATGTATTATTTTTCATTGTACAACCAATAACCTATCTTGACAGGGAGATCTACTATGTTCAAGTGCCTCCTTCACAAAAGCGGCGTGCCCTCGACATTCCCTATTATCTTTTACAGCCATCACTCTTTTAACTGTCTCTATAACCTTGAGTGAACGCTACAAAAGGTGCATTGGAAGGATAGGTGAATTCCATATTCATAGACTCTTTTTCTTGCCAGAGTGCCAAGGGACAACTGAGAGACATAGAATCTGCATAGAAATGCGCTGAAGGCTATTAAATCCTGTCACAGAGAATACAGGCTTATATGTTAACTCTCCTTTAATCATCCCATATGCCATTACAACTCAAAACAATATAATTGGGCTTTGTGACTACTCATGGGCAGCAGGGTGGCCTAGTAGAGACTTTCTTCAACCAGAGGACCTGCCTGTGTCAGAAAGCATCCACCTTGCTGAAGTGTCCTTGAACGAGTCACTGAATCCCTACTAGCTCCAGGGCTGCTTTACTGTAGCTGACCCTGACCTCTCACTTCTATGGTGGGGGAAAGCATAAAGAGAATTCACCTGTAGGGATCAATAAAGTATCTGCTGTTTTTATTAAAATGACATGCCCTTATGTATGTGCCGTGGGGCCCCTACCTGTAAGCTCGTGGTGGATGAGGTCAGCAAAGTTGGGGTCGTCCCCCCACCAGAAGAGCCACAGCTCCCTCCGGCCCAGCCGCTGACTCCGCCGCCATACGCTTAGCACGTCGGCCTTCAGGCAGCGGCTGAAGCTGCATAGGATGGGGTCCTCCTCCGTCACCGGGAAGAGGATGGGCGCAGAGGTGGGGCCCTGCCACACATACCTCTTCCATTTGATCCCCGTCAGGTCAGCCTGCAATACAAGGGAGGGAGAAGGGAGAGAGAGAGAGTGTGAGTGTGCAAGTCGCTGCTTCAGGAGCCACTCAGCACCTGGGAGTAAACATGTGCTGAGCAGAGTTTAAAGAGCAGGTATTAATCCTCTTTTATGGAGCAGTTCACCCACCAACCACTTATGACAAGAATGAAGACAACCAGGCAGCCAGAAGCGGAGAAAAGAAGAGCAAAGAGGGAGAGAAATGGGAGGAATGATTGAAAGATGGAAAGATACAAAGAAAGATGACAAGAAAATGGGGCACCATTGTGTGCTGATACAAAAGAAAAATGCCCCCCACAAAATGTGACATTTGTTTGTTTTTGCCAAAAAACTGTGTACTTATGCTTTAGGTGCTTTCAATATCATCATGAACAACATGTTCAAAACACAAATAGAAAAAAAAACTAATGCTGGTAAATGTGGTCTCACCACCTTAATCCTCATTAATGGTGAGTGCTGGGGGTGGGGTGGGGGGGGGGGGGTGCTTTGCCTTTCTATAAACGCTGTCTGGCTTTTATAGAGAGAACAAAACACACAGGAAAAAGCCTCATAGGCAGTAAATCACTGGCGGGGTTATTAAGTGTTAAAGCAGGAACATTACGCTCCGCTGCTAGCTAGCACTGCTGCTTATCACCCAAGCACCGACAGGCTAACCATGTCTGCCTAAACACACACACACACAAGCAACACAAACCATCACAAAATACACACACACCATGCCTTAGGCCTACATCCCTATTTCCGCCGGCAATCTTGGTCCTCTATCTATCCTTGTAGACATTTTAAGTAATCTGTAAGTACATGGACTGCTCATTTTCTTGCCGTTAAGTTCTATTCCGTTCAGGCTGACTTGGCAAGCTGTCGCTCTGTACATTGAACCAATTAATCCATTACAATTCAGGGGATATCTTAAATCAAGTGGAGAGGCACTGAGCCTGAGCGAGTGATTACCCATGGTCGTGGCGAAGCAGTGGTCTTTCGCCTGGCTACGGATAAGCTGGGAGATTTGCGGTGTTAGTGGTGGTGGTGGTAGTGGGGGTGGGGGTGGGTTAGGGATTGTCAAAACAGAGCATTCTGTGGTGTCAACTGGAGCGGAGCTGGATCACAACAACAAGTTAGTTAGCCATTAGACGCAGTGGGCACACACAGGCCAGCCAGTGTACACCGCATGGAGAAATCATACACAATTTAAAGTTCAAAATATATTTTTCCCTGCATTATGACTACTGTGCCAGTCCAAACAATACACCACAACACTATCAGTAATTAGAAAGCATATGTTTCATTTGTTCCTCTGAGCTAAGCTGAAGTTTTACAGTGAATGGCAAGCATACAAAAGCATATGCTGGCATTGTAGTCTCACTATTATTTATCTAGTCATCAGGGTGCATGATCAAAAAAATCATGAACTTTGTTGAACAATCTGGCTCCTCAGGAATTCAAAAGCTGTTCCACATGCAGAGGATAAATTCCTACTGTTAAATTCGAGGTGTAAACGGAAGAGCTGAGCTTGTGTGTAACAACTGGGCTACAGCATCTTGGCTACTCCTTCCTGCGGGAGTGTGTGAAGTGGTACATTACACCTGCATCTTGCAAGGAAACATCTGTGCACACAATGCAAAGAGGGGGGGTGAGGACAACGGTTAAGTGTGAAACCAGATCATAAGCAATACGAATAAGCAATTGGCTAGAGATCACGCCCCTCATTGCCCTGACCATCACCAGTCCCCAGTGGTATTGCGCGTTAGACTCACTCTATAAAGCGTTTGGTTTGTAAGTGCTCTACAGTTTCTACAATAGCCCTCTCCTCCTCAAAGATATCGGTTTCACACTTGTAGACACAATTATCTGCTGCAAACAGACAGCCAGGCATCAAGCCTGTGGCAGGGCATCAAGATTTGGCTAGCCTTGGTGTGCATTACATGGCTCCAGTTCAAATAAGCAAATGTTTACGCAACTGTTGACCTTCTATAGCCAATTCAGCACATAATTGTTTCATGCAAAATTTACTTGTTAGCCTAAAAACACTCTCTCAGGGTTGTGACTCACCAATAGCAAGTGTAATACTGTCTGCAGGAGTGGATAAATTAGTTTTCAATCTTGTCAAGAAAAAACAAATCTGCTTTGGTTGTCTGGGATATCCCTCATGAAATCAGTTCATGTTTTGTGGTAGCCCTAAAGTCTTCTAACACCACCTAACAGTTATTACAAGGAGCATGTGCACCGAGCTGCCCATTATAGGCCAAATCTAATGGAGCAATGCATAAAAGAGGATACAGTAGATGTTACTTTTGATACTTTATGTCGAGTTAGGCTGCATTTTCTTACATTTTAGACTTAATTAAGACACATCAGAAACACTTCCATATAATCAAAGAGGGTTAAAAGGCCTCTCTGCCTAATCATATGATGTCTTTTTCATTTGCCTATAAAAAGGTTTTGTTTACAAAAAATACAGAGTCAAACTGCTCTCTCCAACGAAATACAATTTGAGTGCAGAAATAAATTCTTTGTAACTACCTGAACAAAATCATACAGGCTGTCTGTTTTGCTGTTGTGTAACTGGTGTATAGTGTTACGCAGGTTATTCCAAAAAGCATTGCAAAGCCATACAGCATTCTCTCAAATACAACTCATTGCAGTTCAATGTGTGGTCAGGAGTAAGGATGGGAGGATATAAGATTTTATCTTTTATCGCAATAAAACCACTCAAGATAATTTTATCTTGGTGCATTTCCATTATCGGGTTAATTGTGAATATCCTCACATGAGCGTGAATATCCTCACGAGTGACTTGAAAAATCTGTCTAGCTCACTAACATACAAGTTATTCATTTACTGTGCATTTACAACACATAACTAATTGAACCATGTGAATGCTTGGATATCAGTTTGTTTTTCACTAAAAAAGATGTTCACAAAAAAAAGATATGTGTCCTATGATGCAATAAAAATATTTGTTTCTTAACACAATGTAAGGTAAAGTGATTCCGGTATGTTTTAGTGCCATTTTAAGAGTTTTAAGCATATTTGGATGATTATCGGGATAATATCGTGAATCGCAATTATTTTGGCCAGGATAATCATGACATGAAATTTTCGTATCGTCCCATGCCTAGTCAGGAGAAGGTTAAATTGACAGTCAGCCTGCTATCTAGAGACTTCTAACATGGTAAGCGGAGAAAACACTGATGTGCTTGTTATTATCTCTGTTTGCTACAGTACCACTGTACACGGGGGTCAAGTTGAACCAACTGACCACTTCCTGTGGGCACCACAAGTTTAGCCCGTTTCATTTCTGGGATTTACCTGCTAGCAGTCACAGCTAAAATGCTAAAATACTGATTAAAATGCTTGTGTGGTGTTAAGGTATGAATGGAATACAATAGCCTACAGAAGCAGAAGGCTAGGCTTTTCAGCTTACATTACAGTTCTATTAGTCACCTATTTGCTTTTTGTGAGTATTTCTTGTTACCATCAGGATGTTTGTATTTGTATCAATGCTGCAGTTTCTCTGCCAAGTAGGCAACTGAATACATTACGGTTCTTTGCCCTCAAAATATGCAGTCAAAAAAACCCCACATGCATTAGGCTATAGCAATTGTGGCGCAGGAAAAAAGTGCAACCAAAAACCCTGCGTTACACTCTGTGGCAATTATTCTCAGTTAATGATCAATGATTTATTCGGTTATTACATGTATTTTACCATTGTACACCTATATCCAATATCTCTGTCCTTAATATCCAACACTGCTCTCATTGTCAATAGCCAGACACCATGTTATCAAACTGTGTCAGCAAATTGTGTTAGCATTACTCATTATAATAAAAAATGATCACTATGCAGATGCATAACATGCAACACTGTTACTTCAAAGACAAACTTGCGTGACTAATGTTATCGGCATTGTTTTATCTCAACTTTGCAGGCCTTCATTGTTGCAATTAAAACATTATGTCATATTTTAAAGATACATCCTCATATAGAATGTGGAAATATTGTTATATGAAATACATGCTACACTGCAAACTCCTAAGTGCTATTAGTGGAACAATGTAATCTGAAGCCTTGGCTTGCATCTTCAGTGAAAAGACATATAGCCTACAAAACACTCAACTTCGTCATTACTCATGAGTACAAAGTTAGTAGAAAGGCTGCACTGTAGACTAGGGATGTACAAAAGTTTGTGACACAAAATTTTGCTACACATAAATTTGATGATAAGCATCTTCGAGTTGAAAACACTCATCACGTCATCAAACTTCCACAGAGCCCAGCTGAACTCACAACTGTAAACATGTGACAAGGAGGATTCAGGCAAATCTGAAATTGAGGTCGCACCATCAAGTTTTAAAAGGACTACACCGACTTTGTCGTCAGCTGGATTGTTAGCCAATCTTAAAAGGCATGCAACTAAACCTACCAGGTTTGTTTAGGAGACTGGTAAAAGAAACAAAAAAAAGATGCACTCTTTGAAACTCCTCTCAATGCCAGAAGATCTCTCTTCCCGCGAGAGTTTGACATTAACTTAGTTTTGTTTACGCATGAAGATGGAGACTTTGTTTTCAGAAGTTAGGAATCTACAGGCCATAGAATGAAAAACAATGCCAACTTTGGATTACTAAAAGGTCTATCCTCATACTTCGGACAATGCTCTCAATGTCACCTACAATTACTTAACATACTGTACGCTAAAACATTAGCATGCACACTGGACAGAGCTATCCACTGGTGACAGAGATGATTTTGGCGCCAATCCTCTCATCAGACATTGGGTAAGGTGACCAAATGGACCAAACTCCCAGAAGTCGGTGTATTCTTTTAACTGTGCTGTGTGGTAACATTTTGGATTTCCAGTTAAGGCGGAAAATGGCATCAAGACAACTGACAAGACAAAGACTGTTTGCAGGCATTGTAAGAGAGCCTTGCTTGGCAGGTAACACTAGCAACATGCTGCACCATGTACAACCACATCACAATGAAAAACTCCAGTCACCAGTACATGGTTAAATGCTGTTTGAGTCTTAAATATGGTCTCAGAGGTCTTACAAATGTAGCTGTTTCACTTTGTACTACTTTTCTAGCAAGAAATTTCCCTGGTTGCACAGATGTACAGTACACTGTTTTTTGTTTGTTTTTTTTTACTCTTTGGGCTTATTTGAGGATGAACTGACATAAAAAATGTCTTAAAAAGTTTTAAATCTAACTTACAGAAACCTGAAGTCACTTCTGTTTTATGTTTGTTTTCTGTCAAAAAAGGGGATTATTTCAGTCAGAATTGTCAGATTCTGCTCAATATATCATGATTATATTGAACCGTGAACCCAATATCGTGTATCAAACTGAACCGTGAGCTAAATGTATCATTACATCCCTGCTGTAGACTAAAGTATATAATCTCCAGTCCTGACATTTTCTTGAGCTGTAAGAGGCATGGCTGGAACAGCCCCTCTGTCAAAGATTGGACACGTCAGTGCTCCATTCCTCATCAATAATATCCAAGAGGCAGATTGCTCTATCAAGGATAAATGTGCCTTCTGCAGTTGTTCTGTCTGTCCTTTCAAAATAAATTAGTGGCAGCCTGTGTGCACAAAGAGAGAGTGCCAAGGATATCTGTCTATTTCCTTCCAACTTTCATGCTTTCCTATGCATGTGTGTTGCACATGCAAGCTGTGTGCATGTGCGGGTGTGTGTGTGTGTGTGTTTGTGTGTCACACACTGCTGCATTGTCTGCACAGTTTTTCCGCTGTCTATCTTAGTAAATGCTCAGGTATGTGGGCAACTGCTTACAAATTGTCCCAGCAGGGAAAGCAATGCAGGTCATGAGAAGTTTTCTTTTTCAGATGCCAAGGCCAAAAATCACACTGCTGGATTCGGGGGGAATCTAAGGCCAAAGCCATTTGGCGCGGGGAGGAAGTTTTCTTAAGGCGGTGCGTATTTGGGGGTTATGACCCCTGCTTTTGCCAGCTGCTCACCTTCCCTCTGGCCACTTAGGGTTCTCAGTCTCGGTGGAAAGCACTGTGTTCAAACAGCTGCCTTCCTGCCTTTCAAGTTATGAGACAAGCAACAGGTGAAGCTGCTCAAATCATCTCGCAGATGCTCCCCCAGTACCAACTCTCTGTCACACTCCTCCCTCTATTAAAAAAGACTGTCATGGGGCAAACATGAAACTAACAAGTGTCTGTTTGCATTTTTAGTCCAGGAGATGCAAATTCTATTGGTTTCATTTGCTCTGCTTTTTGCACAGCACCTGTCACTGCACTGTATGGCTTTTAATCCCATCACGACCCAAAGATTTTGCTAAGTAGATGCTGACAAGGTTAGAACCTAGTCTGACAATAAAATGGCATGGCAGCTCAAACTACCAATTTCAGGAAAAGTCAGCGTCATAGATACATAATAACTGAACTTACACTCTGGGGTAATTCCAGCAAAACCTTTTGAATACAAAACAAAATTATGCTACAAGTACGAACTACCAAACTCCAGAGAGAGAAGACCACTGAAAAATGAAGGGAAAAAAGTACCACAATGTGTTCACATTCTTTCACCATAAAACCACAAAGTGGAGTCTGTTCAGCAAGTGAGTCATAACAGCAGTGGTGTTGTGCTTAGTCTCAGTGTGCAGGAAAATGTCAGTCAGACAGGCACAGCGCTACAACTACCAGCCCTTACCTCGCCTGTCCACTGTAGCCTACGCTGCCTTCAAATGCTGTCGTAAACATTGTAATTACGAGTTCAGCACACATCGACCCAACTGAGTGGTACTGGGAGAGTGGGGATTTCTATGATAAAATGCGGGGGGGAGCACGGAAACTGTGTCAACAATATATGGTAATGGCACTGTATTTTATCGCTGTGTTATTACATGGAATTCTATGTTTCTAAACTTTGTATTGATGCATGTCTATTTTCTCTCATATTTTAACTTTTAGTTGCAATTTTGTGCATATATTAATCAAAACATCAATTACATGCCCTTTTGCACATTGTGTCCTCTTCATTCTGCCACTGCAGCACAAAGTACTTCTGTGCCACTTAATTTGCAACAATAACCACCAAAATCATACTTTTGTGGCAGGCAACATTTTGTTATTATTTCTGACCACAGACACTTGAATGCTTGACGAATCGCATTTAACTTCCGATCTCGAAGATGGGAGCTTACGAAGAGCCCATGAAGGTAGCATTACACTTCTCAGCTAACCTACAAGTCTTCGACTCGATACTGTAGCTAAGCCTGCTGACAAGCCAATTAACTGCAACAACAAACATCCACAGACCATGTTCACGATTATCCAGCCAGGGAAGGAACTGTACACTCAAGGAACACCTTTACATTTGTTGCGGTGTCTTGTTTTGTGCACCACGCAGAGGATGCTCACTGCTCTATTTATTTGACAAGGGATAAAGAAGACGTGTGAACTTCTCCGGGTGGGGAGAAGCACAACCACAACTATTTAGGATAACTTTAACTGGCTGCAACTGACAACACTTACAGCATCATATATGAGAAGATCCAAATGAACTCTGATATGACAGAGAAACAATTTACATGTGACATCCCAACTTATAGGCTTTGCTGACCCGTGACTATTAAAGATATGTCGCTACCTAGATGGTTGTAATGCCCAGGAATGCATGCCAGATATTATATAATCAGCCCGGGGCCTGTGCCCTAGTTGGTGTGAGTACTAGAAATTGAAGTTCCTAATAAACAACGAGATCAGCGACTGACAAACAAGATGATAACATATTACATATATAATGTGCGCTTGCAAAAGCGGAACAAAAAGTATTATCGTTACCCCAAACAGCTTGTAACCTACCAGCTGCCTGCAAACGAGCTTTCTTGGCAAGATATAACAAGCGTGCTAGTATTGACAAGCTGGCTAAGTTGAGCACTGACATTCGTTCCTGCAGGAGTATTCAGTGTTTTTACACAAGCCAGCAAATGCACAATGGTTATTCATCCTAACTTAGCGATATGCCGCTGCAGAATGAAGTGCAGGAGCAAGTGTTTGGTTGACGGGTCACCACTTGATAAGCGAAAACATACTGTGAAATATAATGGACGCGAGATAACAAGTTAATAATAAACAAGGCGTTGAGGCGAAGTGAGAAAGTGCTACAACAACCAACTCATTGGGAAACACTGTTGTGCTGAAACGGCATTTGGCAGTAAAATGCACAACGCTTATTTCCGTGCTAACCAGTGATATGTTGCTGTCTCTGCGCTGCGAAATGAAGTAAATGAAGCTTAACAAGCGAGTAACGTTAACCGTAACTGTTTGGTCTGCGAGTCGAACAAATTTGGAAACGTGATGGAAATGTGATAATAATACACACGGCACTGCGACTAGGTGAGAAAGTGCTAAAACAAGGCTACAGTGTAACGTTAGTGAACTGGGATACATTGTTGTCCTGAAATGATGTCAGCTAGACAGGGCCGTAAGCCTAGCTAAGCTACTATCAACTGATGCCTGTGTGGCTAACGTTAGCTTAGCCCCTGTTCAGCTAGTTAAAAATGGCTGCTTTCCTTTAGTTTTAAATCTCTTACCAGACAGAATAGATTGGAATGGCAATCCTCCAAGCTGGCCCCGTTTGGTACAAAACAAGAACTCATCCTTTTTCACTGCGAGATCCAACTCTCCATCATTTCACTTCCCGGGAAATAAAGAACAATTTGCGGATTCGTGTTTTCAAAGATGTGCAGGCTTAATCAACGAGAAATATTTTTTGTAACATTTGGCTGGAGGATAGTTAATTCAACAACCTTCCGATTGCAGTTCCCCCGTCAAAGATAAAAGCGGATAACAGAGACCGTGCGATCTCTATTTCGGCATCTCAAAAGCACACGGGAAAAACAAATTAAAGGAAGCGAAAAATGTTCATAAAACAAAAAGAAAAGGAGAGCAAAGAAGCAACTCTCCCCCTCCCCCTTAGCCCTAAAACGGTCTCTGCTAAAAAAAAAAATAAAAACGTCCCGTCTTACTCCTCCATCGCAAAATTCAATCTAAAAACGAAATGCATCCTGTAAAAACCTATCGAAATCTGGCATCGGCCTATATTTTTGCGGTTATTTCGACCATTATTTCAGCCTCGGTTCCTGTTGGTTTCCATTTGAATTCATGGATTCCTTTCTTTAATGGCGGCCACAGGGACAACTCTGCCTTCCACAGCCTATTGGCTCATTCGTGGTCAAAGCTGCGTCAAGCTAGCCAGCGACAGACCGAACAACACCGGAAAATATGCGGTTTTGCCGTGAAAATAAAGGCGTAGAATTTGACACTTTATGGCTACGAATTTATACTGTGAACAGGGCTTGTGGAAAAAACAGAGCAGTTGTATTTTAATTCACTGCAGAACCCCCTTAAACAAACTGTGTATTTTCTCTTTGGTACTTTGTGTCACTCCATAAACGTTCCGACTCATGAGCGTCAATAAGGGTTTTATTTTGAAAGTCTTGGCCAGAAGTGCTGTGTTATATTCTGGCTAGCTTGACACTGTCGTGGTCATGAGGGCTGTAATAACACAAGACTGATAGGTATTGCCGCTAGGCCAGCGCAAGTGGCGCTACTGAGCAACAGATTTTGTTACTAATGATCAAACCCTATAAACTTGCTCACTTACACAGTGCACCACCTAGCGCATGTGATGGTGCACTTGCAAAGGAATTATGCATCCAAGGGAGCATTGATGCGCCCTTTGTTTTCTTTTATTTCATTTTATTAATTTACCTTTAACCTTTATTTAACCAGGTTTGGCCCCAATGCAATGAGATGAAGATTTTTTAATTTTTTTTCAAAGGACACCTGAGATAGAAAGCAGCATCATGACAAACATAAAAGTTGTAAGAATAGAACACATGCAGATAAGAAGATAGAAGATTTGAAGATAATGCAAGAAGCAATTACAACAAGAGCACATATTGAGGATACTACAACAGATAAGTAAAGATAAAGCATCTTTGTTGACAGATTTACAGGTTAGAAGCAGATGTGCAAGTGTGGTTCTAACTTGTAAATCTGGCAACAAAGATGCTTCACCTTCATGAAATCAAAATAGTCAAAGTTAAATTAAATATAAATTAAATATAAAATCAAAGTCACATAAAAGAGAGGACAAAGTTAAAAAAAAAAATAATCTGTTTAAATGCCCAAATAAGCAGCAGTCTAATATCAAATCAGCAGATCCAAAGGCAAAACCTATTTTAATCTGGACTAAAGCACAGACCGCTCTGTATTGAGTCTGCCACAAGATCCTTCATTACTTTGTGATAAGGCTTGATGACAATGAAAGAAATAAATTTCATCGTGGTAAGGTGGTTTTGAGCTCTAACCAGGAATGTAGTGGCGCATAAAGTTTATCCACCTTTTTTACGGAATAAGGTTTATCCACCATTTTTAGACATACATCTTTATTATATGAAATCCAGTAGAATTCAGAGGATATATCATAGAAAGTAGTATCAAACTGATTTGTTAATATAGGATTAGGATAGGGTCTTTTAAGGGGAAAAAATATATAATTTACCCTCCTTTTTATTTACCATTACATCACTAATTATAATTGTTATGCACAAAAGTAATCATTCTTAGTCGGCCACTCTATGACTTTGTGAGGGGATTTGTTGTTATTTTAAGTGCAGTTATGTTTTCACCTCACCAGCTAAGACTGTTTAATGCAATTATTTGCATTAAAGGAGACATGTGTCTTTTTATTTGCCTCCTCCCACAGGGAGGTCAAAGCACCGGGACAGCTACTGAACAGCGCCTCTGGAACAGGTATTCAGTGTGTTGCTCAAGGACACTTCAGCAGGGTGGAGGCTTGCAGTCACAGGGGATTGAATCGGGGCCTTCCGGTCGAAGGACGGTCTCTCTAATCACCACACACCCTGCTGCCCTAAGGGATTTCAGTGGAAAATGTAAGACTTCAGTGTAAAATGTGCTGCTGTGCAAAATATTTAACCATGATGCTGTGTATAAATATAGGCTTCCTGATTTATGAAGCAAGTAGGTAAGCATTTGTGCAGTACTAATGCAGTTAAAATAGCAGTGCAATTGTTCAACAGTCTTGCACTTTGGAGAGTAGGAGTTGTGTTCTTTGAGAGAAGTCCAGAACAATCTAACTGGCGGTGAGCAGCCTACTTACTTGCTGTTTGAAGTGTAGTAGACCTCCATTGTTACAGGACCGTGGCAGGCAATTTTTAATTATGGAATATCTTCAGCAAAGAACTGAAGTTTGGCTTCAGGGTATGATTTGCATTTCTTGTTTTTTGCAAGTTTTGGCTGCGGCCAACATTTCCTTCAAAATGATTTCTGACTCAAAGCAGATAGTTTATATCATTAATCTCTAGGATTCTTGCTCTTGGAGTTGAGCATGTTTCATTTTTCCAAAATATTGCAAAACTGAGAGCTGTGCCCCTGACCTCATACAGTGAGCATCCAAGCTGGTGTTTGGCCAAGCCAAAAGGGCTTCAATTACAGTTTCACCATATGAAATCTGACTTTCCTGTTTCTTTGGTGATACATACTGTGCATGCATTAAGCTTTGGACTATCCAACTTCATAGAGTAACTGATTTCACTGGGCCTCTGTGCCTAATTGAATTTGTATTACTGCTGTGTCTTAGGGATTTCCTCTGGGGTGGACATGCAATAGTAGTAAATGCTACTGTAGCCAACATTTAGATATTTTTAAATCATTTAAACAACAAATCAAATCCATATGCTGTGAAAAAAGATAATTATCATGAGTGATATTGTTCATACAATATTTCAACACAAAACATTGTCAATCATTGTCGTACAGAATAGCTTAACCTACTTTCCATCTCATCACTATCTCTTTTCTTCTTAGTGATCTCCAACCTAGCAACGTGTTATTCTTTGAGTGCTCTCGACTGCTCTCATTGGTTCAAATGTTCACTTTTATACAATCAATTCTTCAGGCAGCCCAGGAATTTTAACTAAATGCACCCTAACAGAACTGTCCTTCCATTTTTACCCTCAGGCAGACTGAGCCTATCTCTCCCTCTGTTTCCAAGCTTAAGTGCTGTAGGTTTATGGAATACCATTAATGAGTTTTTAGCAAGTCCTTGTCCCATCATTATGCCATACCTCCTAATTACATGACAATGTAAGCTGTGTTTAGTCATGGTAGTTTGTTTTTATAAATCAGTGGTAACTGGTAGGTCCTGCTAGCCCATAATTTCGTCTGTGTTATCCTGTCATTCTCTAATGAGTAATTATGCTCCCTTAATAAGCTCTTTTTAATAGTAGTTTCTTAAATACCTTAGAGTAAGGCTGCTTCTGCCATGTAATCCCATCAGTACGCCATATTTCTCTATTATGATCAACGGTTACTTTAATAAGTCATTGCTGCCTTGTAGTTTCTCTTAATAAGCTGTAAATACCTGGTTGTGCGCCCATAGTGGCAGCGCTGTACAATAAACTGTTACCATAATTTCCTTCCATGCCTGGAGTCATACTATCACATAGGATCATAAATAAATTTTCCTGTTTACAATTATTGATATTGAGAGCTGGGGAAAAACATGGCATAAAGCTGGTGATGACAGCAGATCCTGAGGCCAGCAAATAGTTGGCTGCTCCTGGACTCATGATGGAGTCATGGAGGTGTGGTAGCCTGAAGAGTGATAATGTTGCAGCAAAGTGAAAAACAAACAGAAAAAAAAAAATCAACAACAACACTGGATCAGGAAAGCAATTTGTGCCAAGCAATTATAGGAAACATATTTTGTCAACATGACTTGCTGGAGTTGAAAATTGTGTGGACACAAGCAGTTAACATTTTTCCCAACTATTTCTTCCAAATTAATTCAAGCATATTTCTTCATTCGAGAATTAGAATCCATCACAGCAACACACACAGACACACACACACACCATTGTGCCACCAGACAAAAAGCACGGGTCCCAACCTTTCAAATATTCTGGTTTTGCCACTGTGTGTGTGTGTGTAGGGATTAAATCAGAACCATGGCATCTAGCTCCACTTTGTGTTTAGACAGCTCTCAGGCCAAAGAACCATCTGTCTATCACATGAAAAAAAACAACAACACAAGGATCATCCCAGATGTAAATGTTATGATCTTTCACAGATATGTTACAACAAAACCAATTATGAAGGCACTTTGTCACAGTGGTGAATCCATAGCCAGTGCAATGTATAACAAGAGTTTTGTGCTTGTATTGTGTGGTCTCCAAGGCCCTAAGAAATCAGCTTTGTGTCTTTGATCTGATCCTAGAGGATTGAGCAGCTTGCTCAACCTTAAATCTCCCCATAGGAATGACTGATAATCTCACATTCAGCGCTTCCCACGCTTTATCATCGCTATCACTCTCCTTGATATGAAAAACAATTGTGGCACGATAGCATCTGTATAAGATTGTTTAAAAGAAAAAAAGTGTCTAATAGCACAGCCGATGAGCACAGTTGTCGTGGCGGAGTAACTAATGGGGATACCAGATTGCTATCATATCTAGTGATGGTTTTCTCTCACTTATCTGCGGCTCTCTCTTATCTAAGTTCCGCAGAGACATTCTGTCATATATATTCTATCCGAGCAGCACTCAAGAACATGGGGGGAAATGAAAGTGTGAGATAGTTTGGGGTTGGCCAACCGCTCTTGTGACATTTGATTTGACATGCTCTGTGGTCCCTGCCATTCTGCTAAAGGAGCATTTGTCAGAGGGCCCTGTCTCACTGTTGTGTGACTAAATCCCGGAGAAAGTGAATAATAAATCTGAGATTTAGCCAGAAAGAGGACATGGCCTGAATTTAATGAGAGCCTGTGGTCAGATAAGACAGAAAAACAGCAACATGTGGGACAGGATATTAGACTAAGCTATCACTTAACAAGCTCCTCGCAACCAAATAGTGGAGCTCGAAGCACTCGAGGTGAGAATTCAGTGTGGAGAAATGTGCGGCTTAGGGCTCCGATGTGTGTGTGGGTGTGTGTGGGTGTGTGTGTGTGATGTGACCTTAGACAGGACCTAGCAGAGACAGGACGCACAGTGCTGCTGCTGAAGGATCACGTGACATATTTGAAAAGCTTTCTGTAAATCAATAAAATTGACCACCCAAGCAGGGAAAGCCTTCCCTCCGCTGACAGACACAGCGGAGGCATCGAGCGTTTAAGACCGCGACTCCAAGGTCCATAGTTCAACAGCATAACTCCTGTTTACAAAGGCTAAGTGGTAATATCCCTTTCTTAGCCTCTGCAGAGGAGGAATAGTTATGAAGTGGGTCAACAAGCGTGCCATGTTCAAATAAAGTTGCCCGCCTCCCCAGCCCCTATGCCCACTTAAAGCACACACACTGATATGTGCTCTTGCTTTCTCTCTCGCTCCGTCTCTCTCTCTCTCTCTCACACACACACACACACACACACACACACACACACACAGAAATAGACACACACACGGCTCATTGAGGCTTTTTGTCTAAGCACAGAGCACTCACAAACCTAGTCTGTGATGATGGATTGAGGAGAGCTTTTGAAAATAATGAGAACAAGCACTTATTCCATTCATTTACCCACATAATGGCACTTCGACCTGACTGCAAAGTTATTGAAATCATGAATGAAAACATCTTGAGAGCCAAGGTTGTGCTTGTATTTCAATAAAATAATGTTTTAAAAGCCACAAGTCTGATCTGAAAAATAAAAGCTCATGAGATTCAAGCGCTTATTTGCTTTTTATTCTCTTGTTGGGTTTTAAATTTGCCCTTTTGCAATCTACACTGAGGAAAATATATATATATATGGGCCAGCTTTTTTTCCTCTTCTATGAAATACACCTAAGTGAATGCAGGTGAAAGCCACAATGCCTTACTTATTTCAACTATTAATTTCACTTTGACCTTAAAGGGGAGATGTAGATTGAGGGAAGAAGACAAGATGGAGAAGAATATTTAAGGCTTGAGACGACTGAGAGGGTCTTGAGTGCTTGTGAGGGTCTCTGAAGCTCTGGAGCAAAATGAAGAATAGCCAAGTTTAATAACACAGGCTTTGCAGCTTTGCCAGAAAGTAACAACGCTGCTTTTCTATTCTCAGCTCCTCACCACTGGTCAGGTTGGTCAAGAGTCAAGTCTCTGTCTTCAGCCTAAGAGTCAATTCTTCTCTCTCTCTCAAAAAAAAACAACTTAATTCATAACATGTTCATGTTCAGATTTTCAGAGGGGTGAGTACTGAACAGAAACAAATGGTGGAAATTGAAGAGCACAATGTGAAAAAAGAAAGCATACTTTTTGATAGATGCCCTAGCAGTGGAAGAATCAGCAGATGACTTGCAATTTAGGGCAGAGAGTAGAGTAAATCTAACATTTATCGCAAAATCAAACAATATGAGGCAGGCAGCCAGTAAGCCAAGCAATGAAAATAAAACCTGACCCATGAACTGGATGAAAAAGAGGAAATCATAGTGCGGCATTTAATGGGCTCTTACAATGTATGGTTAAAGCCCAGACATTTTTAGAATGGTATTTTATGAGTTTAAGAAGAGAACAGGTTGCAGGTCACTTGGAACGGAGAGTGGGACATTTTCTTTGTGGCAGTATCATTGTGTCATTCTGGCACTACTGCCATTTCTTTTATTTAGCTATTGTACTATATTGTATTGTATTGTATTGTACTATGTGTTCACCTTCAAAAATAATTACTATTTAGCTTATCTGTAATTACACTTGTTAGATGGCCAATGTGAATATATTTTAATGTATAGTATAAGGAAGAGAGCACATGCATTGTACATGAGTTCACTGTACATGGTTCAAAGCCTTGGGGCATTATGTTTAATATGTAAAAATTTAGGTATTTGGTAATGGAAAGTCATGGAAAAGCAAGGGAGTTTTTACCATCCAATTAGAGTAGGAAGCCTGATCAAAAAAAAAATGTAAAAGCCACAATACATCTTCATTGAAGGGCAATGTATGGTCATTTGTAAAGATACGGTCACCTCTCTTTAACTCTCCCCCTCCAGAACAAACTTGTTTCCTTCTGAAGGCCTAGTGCTCCTTGGAGTGGAAACTCCCATCAAGGAACCCTGTGTAGGAACCTGATTATAAATTAATGAATGAAATGGAATATCCGGCATTGATGCATGGTGGTGAGACATGGAGGGCTGGTAGGTGTTGTGATGGTCTGATCTTTTTTTAGGTGAAGTGTGAGTGGGATCAGTGACTGTGGGATATTGGGTGGGTGGAGGAAAGGTCTTATGTTCATAAAGCACCTCCTAAATCAGGGGGTTTTGCATATGTGGAATGAGATAAGAATGGCTTTTGAAAAGGCAGAGAATGCAGTCTGAAATGTGCCATTTTCCATGTTACAACCTACCAATTCTACCTTACTCCAGCGTGATATATCAGTCTGTCTACCAACGCTGCCAATATAAAATTGACAAATTTGACCAAACTTTTCCCTAATGGAGATTCCCCTCCCACCCTCATCTAATGCTTGCCAATTTGGGAGTTGTTGGTATGAAAAAGCGGGAGCACCCCCTCGTCATTAGCTTGAGAGGGCTGCAGAGTGCTGAGGATGTAGAGAGGCTGGCTTGGGGCCCTCAGCCTCCATCTGACCAGCCAGGCTGGAATGTGGCACTTCAAAGGCTCACTGACTGAGGGGGTCATGCAATGCAGCCTCTCCACCCGAAGCGCTCCAATCAGCCTAATGTCATGTTAGCTTCACAGGTCAACAAGGGATTGGTGTTTCAAAAAAACACAAAAAAATAAACATGCTTTTTGCAAATCCCAATATGGCTTTCCATCCTTACAGAGACTGCCAGGATGGCTGTCCTCCCTGCGGACTTTCTTCACAAGGGATGGACGCACTTCAGCACTGTGTCAGCTGACACCCGCTCAAGTCCAACTCTCAGAGCTGCTTTGTAACGGGGCCAGTGTGCCACAACACGGGTCTCTTCAAAACCACGTCAGATAGTGTCATTCAGAGGCACTTAGGCAGAGAGCTGCTCTTTGTTGAGTCACTTTTGTAGTTAAATGGTATGAAGTGCTCAGCAGCTCAGTTGTTTTAACAATGCCTGGCTTCTCTGTCTGGGGTGAGGTCCGTCTGAGGTTAGCGCCGCGCTTCCTCCCCCACTGGAGCTGAGGGCAAGTTGTATGGGTGCTGCCCGGCGTGCACAGGGCCTGTGCAGGAACATTCCAGGCACACAAATAAAGCCGTAGCTACGCCTTTGTTGCACTGCTGACTAGACAAGAGCCTTTCTGCAGGGCTGCTGCCTCTGAAAAGACGACGTTGTGCATCCCCGCTGGTAAATGATCTGACACACTTTTTTCCCGCTGCAGTCTTTTCACAAGCCTGTGTTGTTAGGCTCTCGTTGTTATTCTCCCTCTCTCTTCCCGCCTTCCTGGTTCCTTCGCAACCACCCCTCCACCCCCCAACCCCACTCCCCTCCCTCCCTCCCTCCTCTCCCTTACATACACTTTCGCGCACACGTTGCAAGCAGATGGAGGAAAAAGGTGTCTATATCGAAGATATTTTCCCCCTCCTTAAGCAGCCTTCCACCCTGCAGAACCAGCATGGGATTAATAAATTCAATATGAATTGAAAGCTAATGAAATGTGCGCCCCCACCTCTCCCTGACTGCCTGCCACTGGGAAGGAAGCTGAGCAGAGAGCTCCTTGAGACCAGGCAGAGAGGGAGAGAGAATGAGATCATTGTCGAAATTACACCATCAAAAGCAGCAGTCAGCGAAACCATAAAACTGGCCCGCTGTCAGGAGGCTGACCTGGGTGACTGGCTACAACATGCCCGGCATTCCTCCGTGACATGGTGCTTTGTCATTTTCTTCACAGTGACACCGAGGGACGGGCCAAGTCCAAGGAAGGGGCGCTCACACTGTGCTGCAAAATGGTGTAATTATTCGGGGTTAAAACCATCTTTTTATGCACTGAATTTTTACTTATTTTTGCAGAATGTGAATAAGAAGGAAAATTAGGGGAAAACTTGGGAAATGAAACCTGGAGGACAGCTGCACAAAGAAAACGGACCCTACACCCACTGTCCTACACATGTACAGTATGTTGGTGCAGTGTGATCCTGAATCCTTACCCTTGGATTATGGAAGCCGGGTGCCACAATAAAGGACACAGCAGCCAAAGGAAATACATCCAGGTTTGCAGACGCTGCAGTTTTCCTCACCATCCATACGGACTGCTGCAATTAGATCAGAAACAGAAGGAGAGAGAGAGACAGAGAGGGAGAGCGAGAGAGGGAGGGAGAGGGAGGGGGCAGTGAGAGAGAGAGGTGGGGGGCGTTAGAGTTCAACTCAAGGGCAGGCTGAGTGGCATGGGGAAGGGTGGCTGAAGGGCTGTTGATGTAGTGGAGACCCTTGCATTGCTTGTGGGACCAGCCATGTTTCCAATTAGAGCAGCCTCGTCCCTTAATTGTTTAATTGGAGGCTGTGTGTGGGACGGACGGGGCTCCAGAGCCAGCGTGTTGTCCTCTCCTCCTCAGCTGATTGATAGGAACCTGTTTCCCACCCAGTCGGCCTCCAGTCCTCATGCACCACCATCACCCTTCAGCTTCCTGCATCGGAGCTCATTACATTAGATGATCATGCCGGAAAAAATGCAACACTTGCAGAAATGCGTAAATTAAAGTAGCGCTGTGATTGATGGATATCGGCCGCCTCCTATTTCAAACAAACAGCAGATGTGAGACGGAACGAGCCCTGTTTGAGGCACTTAACTCATGAAATCCAAGTCTCAATTTGATTTCCAACTCGTAAATGTCAAGTTCCGAGCTTCAATGTTGCACCCGGGTCAAGTCAACTCACAACTAGGAAGTGAACAAAGTCGGGTCAGATCCAGTCGCTATATTGCTAAAAGACACATATTCACATAAGAGTCATTTTAAACCTATGTTTACGTCATGTGACTTGGCACCGAATTACACAGCAGCGCTGCAAAAAGTTTCATCTTAACAAGTCATTTAGTCCAGTATTGAGTTTCAGAATGTTATATGTTATATTTGCTTGATTAAAACCAGTGAAATAACTTCACTTGTTGTGAGATAACTTCACTTGTTTCCAATGCAGTTTCACCTGTTTCAATAATTTTCTTGAAACAAATTCAAATTCAAATTCAAATTCAAATTTATTTGTATAGCACCGTCTCATACAAAAGCAGTTCAAAGTGTTTTACATAAAAACAGAATAAAACAGCAGAAATGTGCAAATAAACAGAAACATTCATGCATACATACACATAAAAACACATATACATACACACATACAAACAAACATAATGTACAAATACAGTGTGTTCATTTAAGAAAATGCTCGGGTGAAAAGGAAGGTCTTTAGTTTGGTTTTGAAAGAACACAGTGTTGGAGCAAGTCTAAGATCAGTAGGCAAACTGTTCCATTCTTTAGGTGCATAAATACTGAATGCCATCTCACCAGACTTTTGAAAGTGCTCTAGGCACATGGAGGAGATTTCCACCTTGTGACCCGAGAGATCTGCTGGGGTTATAAACTGACAGCATGTCTGAGATGTACCATGGAGCCAGACCAGCAAGTGCTTTGTAAACCAACAGAAGTGGCAATATCTTGAAATAAGACTCGACAGTTCACTTCTCTTCCCTTCACTCTTCACTTCTCACTACTATCAAGACAATGTGACTTGATTCAAGAAAACTCTTGAGACAAGTTGATTTGCATTGAAAACAAGATAAATGATCTCAACCATGGACAGGTTTTTTCACTCATTTTTAGAAAAATACGTTTTTAAGACTCATTTCTAGACTAAATGTCTTCTCAAGATGGATATTTTTTGCCATTTGAGTCACTGATGCAGAATGCTCACTCCAAAGGAACCTTTTATCATACTATAAAGCGAGGAATCTCTGTCTGTATGTGTGTCCTTCGCATATCTCAAGAACCGTTCGTCCGATCTACTTCACACTTGGGGGGTGTATTGCTGGGGACCCAAGGATGTGCAGTGTCGAGTGTGAAGTTGTTTGGATGAGCGGTTCTCGAGAAAGCTGCAAGCAGCAATACCGGAGGCCAAGCAATTGGCCCGTTCCGAACAGGCATGTTTTGAACGGGCACTACACTAGTTTAACTTAAATTTCGTCATTAAGTGGTAGAATAATCAGCTCTACATCAAGTCTTTATTTGTGCACGTTGCGCCACCAGTCTGCCCAGTCTCTCCCACCTTGTTAGTCCCTAAATAGAGGCTTCTCCATAGGGCATGCACCAGGCCTGTGAGGCCCTACAACACATACAACACATACAAAAACCATGGTTTATTTCTGCTTCTATAGACCATCCATCCATCCATCCATCCATGGCTGCAGCTGCAGGGAAAAACACATGGCCAAGGATACAGCACAGCACACTTGTCAATATTTTATAGGATGTCGGTCAATATTTATGAGCAGGGCTTATTTGAACGTATTAGTTACTGGTCAATAAGTTTACCAAGTGCAGCATCCAAGGTCTCTGTAAACAGCTTCCTTCCAATAGAGAATACTGACAGATATCTTCTACTGCTCATTCATCAATAGATACATTGGGCTGGTACACTAAATCTGTTCCGGATGTACAGAACAGCATAATAATGGCTTCTCATTATTAACGCTGAATAAAATTGATATTTTATTTCTCGGAATGGTCTGGTGAATACCAGTGTGTTCATTTCCCTTAATGTATGCAATACTATTGTGTGCATGTCATTACCTGCCCAGTGCAAGCCAAGCAGGTTGTCTGATATGGGTTATAAGCTGCGGAGGAGACGTCCCTCTGTGTTGCCAACAGAGACTAGATTGTTCTGTGAGTGAGTGTGTGTGTGCATGCATGTGCGTATGCATCTGTGTGTGTATGAGTGTGTGTTTGGCGTTATTATTCACAGCGCAATATGCCATAAACGCCTTCAACATGCACACTCACATCGCAATGTGAACACTTGCGCAACATTCATGCATTATGCATCTCCGCATCTGTGTCTTATATTTACTGTGTGGAGTGTCTTGTTCCGAGGGGCAATATGGTTGGAGTCATCACACATAATGTATGTGATCAGCTTGCACCGATTCCAGCTGTGATGAAGATTTACTGTACATTAGCTCAGCATGTCCGCTTGGATATATTGTCTCATTTCGCTGTTTTAGCAACAATAACTACATATCTAAAAATGAATGATTAAGTGAATGTTTTCTCATTGACGCCCATGGATTTTTGAAATTATAATGAAACCCATTCGCCCCATGTATGATCATGCAAACTTTCAATTCAAGTAAGAAAAAACAAAACACCAACATTGTAGTGTTGTTTTTGTTTGTTTTTTCCACAAAAGCAGCAATATTCTCTTTTCTTAAAGCTCCCATGACCCTGATGCCAAGATCACTGTAGATCAAAGGAGAAATGTGTAACTCGCATCATTCCATCGGTTTAGCTGCAGCTTTTGGCTGCTTCAAAAAAAAGGCAGTATACATCCTGTAAATGATATTACTCAGTGTCAAAGGCTTCTTTAACATACTCCACTTGTGAACAAATGAGAGAGGCTGTTTTGGCTGAGGGTATTTTGGTTTGCAAATCAGATATGCCCTTACATGTTTGAGTGCTTTCATAATACCACTTACAAAGCTTGGGAAGGGCACGCCAGGCTGTGTTCGCTTCATTCTGATATCGACACTGCGGCTTTGAATGGACCATTGCCATTAAAGCACATCTGAAGCTGGAAACCTGCTTAGTCATTTGAATTCAGGTTTCCTTCCGCATGGCAGGTACAACAGACAACAACAATATATTTACAGAGGCCACGCTGTAATAGATGACGGACTCTTTGTGTTCATATTGATTAGAGATAAACATCGCCCGGTGTTATCAGCCTCGGAGGCGGTGTGCTGATGTGGTTTTGAAGACATATTAAACCCCTTTATTGTGCTCTCGGACACCCCCCACCTGCCCGCCCACGCGCGCCACACACACACACACACACACACACACAAACACCATTCACCATTCTCTCTGCCCTTTTCCTTCTGATTCGTGACTGTGTGTGTCTTGATGAGTCAGACTTGGCCTCAGCGAAACACGAGTGGGGGGTGGCGGGGGTGTTGGGGTGGGGGTGGGGGGGGTTGGCTTCTCTGTCACTCGGTGGCCTTTTAACACTGACAACAACATCGCAGCAGCACTTCCCCTTTGCAATGTGAGGGATAACTATATTTGTAACTATCATGAGTAACTACGTCATGTGAGTTTTTTTTGGAAGTTGAACAGGCGAGATGCATTTTCAAAACGTCATCAGTTAGCAACTTAGGAAGTCTTCACTTAGCCTGAAAACATATTGTAAGATAACCTTACTTTGAGTGTCTAGTCTTGTTTATATATAGAGCCCTTTATCACAGTCAAGTCTCAAAGGGCTTTACATACCATCATATACATGTTATATACCATACCACATCATACACATACATATTGTATACACATCATATACATCTTATACTATGTCATATGCATACTTCATATACATCATTTTTACTACATTATATACATACTATACATCATATACTACATCATATACTACTCTGAACACTCACATGATACTATGTCCCTACTGTAGTTTGGACTTAATTCAAATTTAAACATACTGTATATATTGGTAGCTATCAGAAGTCTCTCATCCTGCATCTGTCCTGCAGCTATCATTATCACTGCAACAGCCAGCACAGCCTATTCTTCCTCAAATGTTGTAGATAAAACTGAAAAGGCATGTCTTTCTGTCTTTCAAACTATTACTCGGCAGACCTTTCTTTGCCTGTTCTGAGGGCTGAAAAGGCAACAAAAACTGTCCATTGAAAGACAGACTAATGAAATTCTTTTAGGTGGGTTAGCAGCTCCTCCAGGCAGGATGACCCATCCCACCTAGTCAATGGAAGGGAAACTCTCGGATAAATTAAGGTTTAAATGAAGAATTAATTTACAAAGACATAATTGAACCATTCAGTGAAGAAATATAATGTGCAAAGAAAATTTCATTGCAGGTTTTACAGTCAGAGAGGAGCCTCCATCACAGGGTTATTATCCTAAACTAAACCTAAAACTAAGAAAAAACTAGCTAAAAAAAAATTGTGTATATTGCTATAAAAATGAAAACAAGACTTTGTGGACATCTCTACTTAAAACATAAAACAAACTAAAATAAAATAAATAAATAATAAATAGATTAAATGTTTTTAGTTTTTGTCTTTTTGTTTATGTGTGAAGGGTAAAAAAGAATGAATTTTGGGCAAAGATTTTTGGGTTATTTTTACTGAATCCTAATTGAAAAATAAAATACATTTTAAAATTAATTTATGACTTATTGTTTGCATTACACAATACCTGTTGCAAACATACACAAAAAACCCTGTTCTGAACTTCTATCATGATAAAAAAATACCCAAAATATTAAAACTAAACTAGAACTACCAAAGCCACATTGAAAACTAATTAAAACTAAACTGAAATTTAAATAAAAGCTGAAAACTACAGTATATAAAATTAAAAACTAATGAAAAACCCCAAATAACCCTGGCCTGCTCCATCATATCAGCAGTGGACAACAACGACTGGGCCGATATTCTATATTTAATAAAAGGCAGATATCGGTCTGATATATCAGCCAACTGATACTATAGCACTAAGCACACTTTGAGCATATGTGTTTTCAGTAACTGCAGTGTCAAAACTATCTGTTATCGGCCCCATACTGACCCAGCGCAACATGGGGTGCTCTGTACTGCAGCTCTCCAGTTGACCCAGGGGTTTTCATGTCACCCTTGTGGGACCAGATGAAGAGGGAGAAAAAAAAGCTGCTCCCAGTGAGCCTGCGAATGCAATTTCCATGTTTTCCGACCATTACTTGCAGCAGGGGAGCCTCGCATGCTGGACGCCCGCTACCTGCATTCATCAGGGTGGGCTTCCTGCTGAGAGCCGGGGAGCTCCATCTGCACCAAGCTTGCAATTAACCCTTCACGGCTCTGACCTCCAGACCAGATTTTTTTAAAAACGCCGCTCATTGGCCCCCTCGCCTCTCGTTTGATAAGATCAGTTAGACAGAAGCAAGCATTGGTGTTTCTCATCAGATCGGCACAGCGGGAAACAGTGATAGGCCCTGCCTGCGTTCTCCTTATCACTTTGACTGACAGATTAAAAAAAAAGGCTGAGTCGAAGTCGAAGTCTCCCCAGCTCTGTCTTCTAAGGGACTTGTTAAGTAAGAGGAGGTATAGGAGAGACTGTCTGCCTGCTGCGGAAGACCTTAGGGTGCTGGAATGCAGATAACAAAACCAGGGATTGTAAATCCAAACAACTGAATTAGTTGATTTACATTAAATACGCTGTTATGGCAAATCTTTTTTTTTTTGGCAAGGACATCTTTTCCCTGATGTATGAGGCACAATGTTGAAGTTCTCTACAGGGACATTAAAGCTGCACCGGAGCTTCACCCCTCCTGGTGTGTGTGTGTGTGTGTGTGTGTGTGTGTGTGTGTGTGTGTGTGTGTGTGTGTGTGTGTGTGTGTGTGTGTGTGTGTGTGTGTTGGGGGATAGGGTGGAGTCTGGGGATAAGTTCCCACTGGAAAGCATTTGCCTTTAGATGTGAGTTTCTAGTGATAGGAGAGTATATACTTAATTTCCCTGAGAAGATAGTAGAACATGGATGATGAAAGCTCATAGAAACAGAGACTAGTAACCAAATAATTCAGGGGAAACTTTCTAAAGGTTGTATGTAGCCTTTTTTCTGGACAAATAGACATCTTTCAACCATCTTCCCTACATCTCAGAAAGACACAAGCACCAGCTTTTACATAGCGCTAGCATGTTTAATGTCTAATTCATAAAAAGTGTATAACAAGACAAGCAAAGACAGGCAGAGGTGAAGAGAGAGCAGCCGTGTTCTGGTCCAGTAATCAATATGTATTCCGTATCAAAGAGGAATTGCACTCCAGGACAGATATTGTTTTGTTTCCAAGGTTTTTCATGAAGGTTAAACAAAAATACAGATATCACTGAGTTTTTTTGCTCATCTGTTTTGTTTCTCCACTGCTTCAGATTCTCCTAGATCATCATCTGTTCATTTTGAAGCTTCTTGCCACTGACAGACTTCCTCATCAGCAACACAACCCATGAATGTGACCCAGGTGATGTCTGCTTTATTGGCAGGAATAGCTTCCTTGTTCCTTTGCATGCAATAATTTTGATAACCGGCAACAAGTTCCCAGACAAGCTACATTCAAATCAAGGCACACAGCAGGAATCAATTGCACTGGAATTGGCTTAAAATGTACTTGTTGGATTTCACCTAAACAAAGTTCATCAAGTCAGAAGCCATTTGTGTCATTATGGCACCTGACCTCAACAGTTGAAATGTATGAACTGAAGGGAACTGAATGGGAAATTAATGTGAACAGTAGAGACTCAAAATACTATGAAGGGTATTCAATACATTCAATAGTTCAATACATTTTAGACTTTTTTCAAGTTTTATTCCTTCCACGTATTCAGACACTGAATAGTGAAAATTGAAAAACCTTTATTCCATGGCATCAGCTTCATGTAGAGTTGTATAGAGTGTTTCCCATTTTTTCTTTTGTATTGTAAATTCATTTAAATTACATGGTCAAAGGTATTCAAAATTCAAGAATCCCCAAGATAAATCTGTGCAGAATACATAATATGTAACAGGTTTTGTGTGCATGTCTGAGAGAGTTGATCCTTCAGAATCAGTAATTCATCTCCATAAGCCACAAAAAGACCTATCCAATACAAATTTGTAAGGTCAAGTTATACTGTAATTGAATCATTATCGAGTTTAGCATCATATTTAGACTTGTGGTGTGGCTGTGATGCTCCCAAATGCCCATGGAGGCCTTGAAAACACACAAGGTTAAATAAAAATTAGGTGAGAGAAACAAACTTCAATTCCTTTTACAATTACCCTCATTCGTTGAGAAATGAGGGTAATTGTTCGTTGTTCGTTCACAAAAAAATGCTATTTTGGATAGAAAATTGCTAATTTCCTATGGTGTGATTGATGTGTTTGTGTAGGAAAAAGTAGTGTATCACTAATCTGCCACCATATGGATTTTAGTAGGAAGCAGATGACGACTATTAACTTAACTGGGAACTCTTTGTATAGTTGCGTTATTGTTGTATGGTTTTCATTTGGCAAATTAATTCATTCAGGAGACAGTCAATACAAAGCAAGGGTTGATGCACAAAACATTCAGGGACAGTGAGAACAAATCCAGGGAGCAAGAGCTGAATTCCACCATATTTTCCTCTGCTGCCTCAGTAGCACAAACAGCTATCCATCTCCCTGACTTCTCCTTTTATTGTAAGCAGGAGGATATAGAGTGCCTTGCAGAAGCGTGACCACTTTCCCCTCGGTCTTACATGTGTCATTCAAGGACTCTAGCCTCTTGTTGGGATGAGCCTCTGCTAGTTCCAGACTGGCAAATCCTGTGCCTTTCAGTGTTGGGACTGTTGGTTAAAACATATTGCTCATTAGAATAGAATAGAATAGAATAGAATAGCACTTTATTGTCCACCACAGTAGAAATTTGCCTTTGGCTTCACAGGTTGGTTAAAATGTGACAATACAATAAATAAAATACAATACAATATAATACAACATACAAAAAAGTAGACATAGCCAACAATATGTGACCAGTGAAGAACAATGGAGTTAGGTGTTCAGTAAGGTGATTGCTCATCACTTATTTCATAAGTAATAATATGATTTGACTTATTACTCCATGGGAGCAGTAATTCGTTCCACTACTCATTACTTCTCCATTGCACTCCCAGAACTCATGATTGCATGTTCTCTTAACAGGATAACAGTCAAACAACATCGATGTCCAGCGTTCTTGACATAATTTTGCCCGATGAAATCAAAGTACTGGGAGTACTTCCAGCCAGGGAGAGTCGGAGAGTTTTCTTCCATTTCTCATCTAAGCTAGCTCAGTGCGAGAGGACGCCAACTAATTATGAAGAAAACAAATCCAGGGATGGGGGATCATCACTTTCTTCATAACTACAGGGAACAAGCATTGCTAGCATTTGTTTTGTCCCTAATTACGTTGTTGTACCCTGTAATTATTTTTTAAGTGTGCAGTAATTACAAAAATAGTTACACCATAACTACCTTATAAATCTCTCATAATTACAAAGTTGTTACCCCTTAATTCCCAGACTTCTTGTTTTGTTACCCTGTAACTACAGCATTGTTATTTTATTAGTACCCCATAGTTACAAACTAGTTACACCATAATTAGTGAGCTGTAAAATAAAGTGTTACCATAATGATAATCATTTTATGTGTTTTTGTTTGGGGTTTTTTTTTTTCTTTACAGAAAACAAGTGTTATATTAAAAGCAAAATGGACTCTCAGTGAAAAAACAGCCACATTTAGAATAAATATTGATTATATTGTTAGTAATAGAGGTATAGAAAATGTTAATGGCCAACATATATTTACTAATTCCATTACACTTTCACTGCGTTAGGCTACAGGTCACCCATAACTGCAGGAACAAAGGTGTGTTTTGAAGAAATGCGCAAAGACACTATAACAGTAGTGTGCAAATAAATGTATTGAACAAATAAAATTATTCACTTGTTCACTAGTGTAAAGTGGATAGGAAGATGACAGGAGTTCAGAAGTGGACTGCAGGTGAAAGGACTTTGGCTCATCTGCTTCTGTTTGCAGGTCTGTTGGAGCGGCATCTCTGCTGTTGCAGCCATGTTGTCAGCAGATTTCTTGGTCTTCCTTCGGAATATGTGGGATAGCCAAGAAAAAAAGCCACGCTTCTTCTTCTTTGGTTTTGTCGACAGGCTGTCTTTGGCACTGGAACTCTGAGGTCCTGCAGGTTTGATCAGCTGGACGGCTGAAAGTGTCTTTTCCAGGGTCAGACCGGACAGATCCTTGGTGTCCTTTACAGTTTCAACCACAAGGCTTGGTGGAGCTTTGACCTCAACCTGGATGGCTGGAGCCTGGGACTCCTGAAGCAGGTTGGTTGATCCTTCCTGAAGCAGGTGAATCAGGGTGTTTTCAGCAGGAGAGACGGGGAGAACCTCCTCTGAGGTGGAGATATTGTCAGGTCCAGCAGAGAGGACAGTGACTTCTGTTCCCTCACAACATTCAGGTTGATGCAGGACAGTGACAGAGCTTTCAGCAGTGGCCTCAATCTGTGCACAAGAGTCGACCGTTTCCCTCTTGATGATAAAAGGACATTGTTCTTCCTCCTTCTCCAAGTCCTGGAGGAACAGCATCAGTTTAGAATCAGATCTGACGAGTGGCTCCCACTCATCAAGATGATCTTGAGCAGGGGCATGATGTTCAGCGCAGACAGCCATAAATGTAGAAATCACTGTTGAGGAAGCATTCATGTGCTTTTCATCAGGTTCCTCCTCCTCCAGGAGAGAGAGGAACTGCATCAGGTGAGAATCAGTGCTGACTAGAGGTTCCCATTTATCAAGCTGGTCCAGAGTCGGCCCATGTTGTGGGGAGCAGTCAACTACAAATCTAGAGAGATGAGATGAAGCGTAGAGGAGCTCCTCACCAAATCCCTCCTTCTCCAAGTCAAAGTGGGATTTGACCAGTGGCTCCCACTCATCCAGGCAGCCCAGAGTGGATCCACAGGGTGAGCAGCAGTCAGCCACAAATCCAGATGTGTCACCTGGGGGGGCATAGAGGTATCTCTTTCCAACTTTCTCCAGGTAGTAGTCATCGTCAAAACCAATATAGCCCCATAGTTACAAACTAGTTTGTAACTATGGGGCACACGGGCTGTAAAATAAAGCGTTACCAAAGTCTCCAGTTATTTTTTGATTGATAACGACATTATAACTGAAATTGAAATAGTAATGCGTTACATTAGTGGGAATGTGATAATAGTACTGTAACGTGTTAGCGAGTGCCACCCAGCACTGTTAGTGTCCCGTCTAATTCCTTCATTTTCTACCAGGGGAATGATTTAAACTAACTTCTTCACCCACTGCCCTTGGAACAGGTGAAGCGATCTCCCAACCTGGGGTTGATAAGAAGCCTTACAAACACACACACACACACACACACAGACACGCTAAGTGTTTCCTTCAGGCATGGATCCTCAGGTTGTGTCTAGGTAGATGTAGCCCCAGGTCACAGGTAGCGACACTCACCACAGAACCCGATGGTTAATTAGAGTGATAGAGATCAGAAGCTGCCGGGTAGAGTGACTGAGAATGAGCCCACAGGCTTTTTCAGGGTGTGTCTGTATGTGTGAGTAAGTGTGTGTCCTTGTACTATCCTTATGAGGACCAAATGCCCTCACAAGGATAAGAAAGGTGAGGGAAAATCCTTCATTGTGAGGACATTTTGACAGTTTAGGCTGCAACCTCAAAGTTAAAAGAAAAGGATACTCTTATGCTGTGATGTTCATTGCATTCCAGGAGTCATTTTGTGATGGAGTGCTCTAACTTACTTTTTTGGTGGAAGCACTTTCCCTCAACCTCCCTCGTCTACTTATATTTCAATTAGTGATTTCCTGAATTTCCCAGAATTACTTTCAGCAACCCCCAGAGCACGGGCATGAACTTGTCAGCTGCTGTTTTACCTGTAGGTGGAGAGAGCAGTAGTGATAGCATAGTGAGACCAAGAGAGTAAGTTCACGAAAAAAGTGAGAGTCTCGCTCCTTAATCAAAACGCAACCTGTCTTGTGGCTGCATTGCATTCTGGTCTATTGAGGCTGCTGTCAGTGGAGAAATTGGTATCGCAGCCTCTTCGATGGATTTCTCCCTGTATGATTGTTGAACGTCAGTGAAAAATGGTCTAGAAAGAAGTCCTTGCTCTGTGATTGTGAGGGTCTGACAGTAAAACCCGACATTTGCCACTGCTGTTTGAGACAGCTGAAAAAGTTTCAGCTATTAAACTCCATTATAGCTGCGCTGAAAATATCTTGACATGATGTCAGGTCATTTATATTTGAGCCGCAGGAATAAGAAAAATACACCACCAAACAAAAAGACGCGGAAATGTAAGGTACATCAGAGTTAACGTGTTTTCAGGTGGGTTTTCCCTTTAAAGCAGTAGGGGAGCTACCCCCCTCCTTGTGTGTGTGTGTGTGTGTGTGTGTGTGTGTGTCTGTGTGTGTGTGTGAGTGGGTGTGTGTGTGTGTGTTTTTGTGTGTTGCGGTAAGGTTAAGGTTAAGGGTAGAATTAGGATTTGGTTGAAGTTAGGGTAAGCCTTATAGGGTTATAGGGAATGAATGTTGTCAGTGGAAGGTCCTCACAAGTATGGTCATACAAACATGTATGTGTGTTTTTTGTCTTTAAAAGCCATTTCCAGTATCCTCATAAAAGCCTGTGTTATCAGTCACTGTAGTAGCACCTATGTGCTATGTGCACAGGTAAAATTAATGTGGTCTTTCCTTAACGCACGGTGAGCGCCTCTCTGGAAATAGACTGAGCGTTAAGCCTAGAAGTTCAGTTGTGAATGCTATAATTAGGCGAAGATATTAATGAGTATTAGCGGCGTAGCTGTGTGTAATCTTTGCTGTCACACACGCTCCAGTTATTTCACTCCTGGTGTCAAGTACAGTATCTTCTTCTTTTTTTGCTCTCGCCGGCATGAAAATTTGAGCTTCTGAAGTTGTATGTATTCTGTTAACAATGCTCCCATTCATATTTCAGACTCTCTCCCATTCTTTAGCCTCTGAATATTTAACATGCGCTCATATGATTAGAGCTTTTACTGGTTTGTCTGCTCAGCCTTTTTTCCCTGACTGCCTCTCCTCCCTTTGTTTCTTATTCCTGTCAAATACATTCTCCAACCTCTCTCTTTCTCTTTCTCTCTGTCTGTCTCTCTCTCTTTGTGTGTCTGTCTCTCTCTCTCCCTCTCCCCCCCTCTCTCTCTCTCTCTCTCTCTCTCTTTCTCTCCTCCTGTATAGCTCAGAGGGTACCAATTTAATGTCAGTTCAGGGAGTGTGTTTAGAGGGATTTCTGCTGAAGAAATACATATTTAATGACAAATCTGCAACTGTGCCTCTTTCAGCCTCACCCATTCAGCCAGCCTCCCTCCTCCTCCTCCTCCTCCTCCTCCTCCTCCTCCCTCCTTCACCTCTCCAGGGCTAACATCCCCTCCCATCCCTCCTTTCTCCCTCCCTCCATCCCATCCCATCTCATCCCTCCCCACCGAAACAAAGGGGGAAAAAAAACTCATGTGTTCGCCTGTGTTTTACAACTAAGGCCTTAGCAGCAGTCAGGCTTTTTTTTCTGCCTGCCTCACAAAACGCAGGAGCATACGTCCAGGCTAAATTAGATTTGCAGCGCAGCTTTATTTATTTATTTGCCTTTCAACAACTGATTAGTCTCCCATGGCCCCCGAGTTTCATGCTAGACTTAGCATTTCAATTCAGCACACATCTAGCTTATCCTGGAGCCAAATAAGTGTCTGTCTCCAGTGGGAGTTTCAGCCCACAAGAGCGCAACCACTTCTGCACGCGGCGGAGGGGTGCGCGAGGGAGGGGACGAGGAACGAGGGGAGACGAAGAAGAAGAGAGAAAAAAAAAAGCACACACACACACTCTCCACGCTCACTCATGAAGATGAAAAATGACAAAGAGTGATAGCTGGGAGGGGGAACGAGAGCTTCTGGCGTAGACGGCAACGCAATTACGGCGGACAAACTGGACAACACATAATACCCTTTTCCCTTCTGTGTGAACTACACACAGCTGGAGAGGCAGCAAGGCTTCTCTCGTCTCTGCTCCTGCACTACTTTCCACAACACGGCCCCATAAGCAGCAGCAGCACAACTATTACCTTGAGCAGGCTATTTGTAACAGGAAAACACCTTCCAAGTACATCTTAATGACAGGTGACAAATGAGCCTCAAGTTCGGCTGGGTTATTCCCTGTTCATAAATCAAGGCAAACTGCAGACAGGGGTGTATGTAAGAAGATTGGTTTACTCACTGCTCCAGAACAAACCTAAATGACACCAATGAAGCAAGCAATCTAGATCACAGATGTAGGCAGGGGGGAGGTAAAATTCTGCCTGTAAGCACTCTGTCACGCCGACAGCCGCTCACCTTTTACAACCCGCGGAGCACAGGCCCAAGCAAAACACACAGTATGACCATGGAAACGTTCGCTGGCTGCTGGAAACCGGTGATTACTGCCGTCTCTTACAATTCCGGGTTTCTATTCAAACTCCTTGAGTGCAATCATGGGAATAAATATAGATATTTTTTTGCTAAACAACAATCCCGTTTAAATGAGCTGAGGATTTGTCCCTTACATCTTCATGTTCCTCTCCGTCTCGCCGCATGTGGGGCTGTGGTTGTGAACATCTGGTGCCCACACCTCTCTAATACGCCAAGACGGGGCTAAAAACCCGTGCCTGTGATTTAAGGCCTTTCGTTTGGCCATCTATCCTCGCCGAGCCCATTTTTACTCTTCCCTTGTCCTCTTACTCTGGGCTGCGTTGGATGAGACGGATGCTTTTCGCCGGACTTTTCATTTGCCAGTGAGCTTGGCACAGGAATAATTACCTGTCTCTATGATCAATTACCTGATTACTCACCAGAGACGCACAAGATGTCTGAAGAGCAGAGCACAGTGTAGTGGAGGACAGGACTGCTGCGCTGCCTGCACACACACACACACACATCACACATAGATACACAAGCATAAAGAGACAAGCATGCATCTGTGCATATACCCTCCCTACATAACTCTCCCTCTCTTGCACACACACACACACACACACACACACACACACAACCAAAGGATCACATTCTCCTTATGTTCTCCAGGCAGCTGAGCAGCAGACAGAGTCAAGGACACGCTGACTGGTGGGCCATTGAAAACACAAGGAAATCATTAAGAACCGTCCTGACACACATCATGGCGAGAAAGCATCCCTGTGCGGGGCATCGGCCAAAATAACCCCCATAAAGTGGCTTATGATGAGATATCTTTACCAGAGAGCAACACACAGAGAGACAATAAGCTGCAAAAACGAATCACTGTAAACTGTTATGTGATATTCAGATATTATCCCCATGCTTTGAATAAAGAGAGTCTAAATGTGACTTAGATTATCACCATGTTGCGCAAGCTCCCCACAGTCCTCACCGTGATATATAGCTTGACCTCTAAACAACATGCAGACTCACATGGCTCCGGAGCGAAGCTACAGAATGATCACCCACACATGAAGTCTCAACACACACACACACAGACACACACACATGTACACAACACAATAGCAGAGGGAGGCGTGTGTTGTGAGGAGTCAGTCCTCCCATATGACATCCCCTCCATCCACAGCCATGTCACATCTAATCCTACATACGGCATGCAGCGGTAGCTTGCCTAACGCTCGGCTGTGAAGCAATGTGCAAAGAGGCTTTCCCTCAAACCACTAAGAGAGAATATTTGCTCATGCACTGTGCATATATTTGTCTTCTGCTCAGCATGCAACACGCCATATTATCTGTTTCTCTTAATCGCACAATAAGACCACAAACCCAATCTGCCCTTGACTGAGGAGACCAGACTATATCTTCTCTTCCCAAAGATGGCTACTTTTGAGGGGAAGGTAGATTACGCAACACACCAACACACCTACACACACATAAAGTCGCTGCTGGGGGAACATCTCATATCTCCAGAATGCCAACTTTCCAGGAACTAAGAAAAACAGCCTTGTTTTTAGCTTGACTGCGATGCATTTTTAAGTGTATCCACTGGGTTTTAAAAGGATTTTATAAACGCAAGGGTGGTAGGATTTTCTCAACCCATAGAAAACCATGTAATCCTCCAACAGAAGTGAAAACATGAAAATCTCCAAAACTGGAATGACAAGGCTTTCACATGACAACAGCGATGCATGTTTAACATATCTCCACGCACATACGCCTATGCATGCACACACACACACACACACACACACACATACACATACAGGCTGCACGCTTCAAGTTCAGCTCTCTGGGAGTCAGCTCTTTTCAGTTTGTTCAGAGAAAATAACAAATCTTTCGAATCAATTTGCTCATTTCAGCCAGTAATGGGGATTGGCAGCCTTGAAGACAGCAGCTGCCTTCCAGTCACTGCTGAAGGGACAAAAAAAATCCCTGGGTCTGCGTGGGAATGGCAGAGTAGCATTCACAAGTCCCGGGCTGACTCAGAGGTGCTGGCTCCTTTAGCGGGCCACTGCTTTGCACAGACTCACTAAAAAAAAAAAAAAACCCACTCTCTCTCATAGAGGTGAATTATCATCGCTCCTGATTCCTAAAAAGAGTTGCTGAAAATGAATGAATCATTCGCAAATCACACACAAACTCGAACAGGAGAACGAGCACAAACACACACACACACACACACACACACGGCTCAGACATATTGTGTCTTGCACAGTTTCGTAAGTCACTCACACAGACAAAGCTCTGCTCAGGGGCAATCAAAGCTATGAATAGCTCTGGTTAGTACACACAGAGAGAGAAAACCTTGAAGCTGTCTGCTTTCATGTGATGCAGCATCTGAGTGGCAGGAAAACACAAATACTACACCACAGTCCTTTCTTCCCTGCCAGCAGACGCCACATTAACATAATATAGCCTGCCTGGGTTCCTTCATCTCCGCACAATTATGACTCCCCATTTAGACTCGTACGCTAGTCAATAAATCCACGGAAGCGAGTCAAAGCCACTCTCTCTGGCTCATAGATATGCAGATGTTATGATCCAGAGATTCTCTTATTTCCCTCTATGGGGAGAAGCCATTGACCTTTTCCGGCCCCTGCATGTGTCACTGCAAATAACAACAAAGCGGCAGCTTGGCAGAGAGGCACTGCGGCCCAGACATCATCATTCAGGGAGCAGAGATCACGGTGGAATACATTATAGATGAACAGTAATGTTAAGCATATAAAAACAGTGGAGTCAAAGGTGCTGTTAAAGTGACATTAAGGATCACTGGGTTGTGGGGACGTGGGGAGGAGTTTATGGACGGGAGGTCGCTGGTTCGGATCCAAGCACCAGCTGAAAAATCATGTGGCTGCAGGAAAGTGAATGACTAATGCTCTTCTCTTCCTCAAAAAGTACTGCCAGTGTGCCCTTGAACAAGGCACTTAACCCCACGAACGCTCCAGTGGAGCTGCTCAAGCTTGTGTGTGCAATTGTGTGAATGTGAAGCAAGAGCATTATTGCCTAAAAAAATCTTTTTTCTGTTTAACTACGATCACACTTTATTTGGATAGTGCAATGATACTCATCTACCCATCAAGCGACTATCATGTGTCACTAAAATGTCTACTGAGTTTCAAGTGATGCTCATAATTGTGTGAAAAGTAATTTATAGATGTTCAGTGTCTGGGCTAGGGTTAATCTGAGGGTTGAGGTTAATATTAGAAATAGGGTCAGGTTAGGGTTGTGGTTTAGGTTTGCAAATGGGGTCAGGGTTAGGGTTACATAATCTGTGGAGATGCACCAAATAGGCAAGTGACACATCTACTAACATCTATTACTTACGTATATTCTAGTTTTTGTACTAGATTTTTAGTAATACATTGTGAGTAATACATTTCTGAGTATTTTTAAAAGGCCTCATTTTTACTACATTAATTTTCAAGTTTTATTTCACTCACAGTAAAACCGACACTATAGATTTATTAATAACAGCTAAACATGATGAAAACTGACCACGGACAAAAAATGACCGCGCTCAAAGTTGGTGAAAAATGTTAACTTTAGCTTAAGTGTTTTCAAACAAGTACTCTTAAGCTTACTTAAGCTTACATTTTAAATGTGGTGCTTCAACTTGAGTAAACATACTGCATTTCAGGACTTTCTCCTCTATGCTGCCTCTCTGCAGCCGGGTGTGCAATGCCGTACAGGATTTATACCCCAAAAGGAGAGGCAGCTATCTTAGCACCAGATTTCCCCACCGCCTCATTGTCCTCCACTGTTTGTATTCCCTGATAATTCAAACCCCTGGGCCAGGCGCGGTATATCTCAGCTTCCTATAGGACCTGGGATTAGGGAGCCACGTTACATAAAGGAGATCCACGCTCCCCGGAGAGAGCTGTACGGCTGTCAAAAGCCTGTGGAGTGGGAGGTTGCCATTACCGTTCACTACACAGTAATTACAGATCTTTCATTACTAAGCCTCACTATACTCTATACTCTACCTTTCTGTAGAGAGGGTGTACATTTCTAGACAGCTCTTTTGATCGCACAGTGCAGACACACATACTCCATGGCATGAATTCTGTACGTACTATATCATTTCAATTTCTACCCTGGCAGCGCCGCTTATTTTCTAAATGTAAGCTGTTCTCTGTAGTCTTGAAGTGGTTGGAGGTTTGCTTTCAAGTCAAGGTACACCGCACTGCATCTCAACTGGCTTTTTTCTCTTTACTCTTCACACACACACACACACACACACACACACAAAGAACCAACCTTAGTGTAAAGAGTGAAGTGTGTGTGTGTGGATGTGTCTAATAATCATAGGTAGGTAGGTATAGTTATTCTAATGGCTGCTGTATCTGCGAATGGTGTGAGTCATGGCAGTTCCATGGTGAAGGCGGTGTGTTGCTTAATTATGCAGGGACCAGGGGAGGGGAGGGGGGTGAGGGTGAGTGAGGGGAGGGTGAGGGGAGGGTGAGGGTGGGTGGGAGGGTGCGGTGAGTAGTAGCTCACTCAGTGCAAGCTACACAGCACGCCGTATGCCTTCCTGGGAGCTTTCCGCCTGCTTTGATTCCTGACACTGCGAGGTGCCGGCGAGAACCTGCCATCAGGAGAGAGAGAGAGAGAGAGACAGAGAGAGAGAGAAGGGGTCAGGAGAAAAGACGAGAGGGGCGGGGGTGGAGGAGAGAGAGAGAGAGTGGGGGGGGGTGAAAGAAAAAAAAAAACCTGACACCTCCTCATACCTTGTGGCTCACTAATCAGGCTGCTAATAGTGATCTAATTAACAGAGACTCCTGTTGGAGAAATGGCAAACAGCGGCGCTCCAGTAGGCTATCTCCAGCAAGGAAAGGCAACCTAATAGCACTCTTCTGTACCAGCGGACGCGGTGCTGACGTCACACTCCGAGTCAGCGTGCGTTGTTTATTTCAAGGTCAACACTAACCCTTTCACACTCACACACACACTCACACACACACACACACACACAACCTCGCTGACAGTCACAGCCGGAACAAAGCTGGTGTTCAGCTCCTCCATCATGACACTGTGACCCTTCAGTTCCCCCTGACGGCACGCTGACCAACCGCCTCTCACAGCTGACTGGCCACTGGCTGCGGCGGCCAAGTTTGCCCGGACAGAAGTCTAGCAACTGGGCCAGAGGAGTGTGCCTGTGTGTGTGTGTGTTTGGGGGTGGGGGGGGTTCTGGGGGGCTGCACAAGCCAGCGACACAGGCAGCTGCACAGGCAGATTCCCCCCCTGGCACTGTTGGTTCTGCCTGATTATTTAACAGGAGCAACTGGAAGTGGTTGACATGGTTTCATGGGCTTTGTGCACTGCGCACTCCTCAATTATGGATGGGAAAAGTGACACTGTGACAGCTGTAGCTCTGAGGGGGTCGGGGAGAGAGGCAAAGAGACAGAGAGAGGGAGAGAGAGAGAGTATGCAAGGAGTAATTCTCCCTCCTCAAGCGGGAAGATAGGAGACAGTCTTCAGCATAGATGTGACATACACACAAAGACACACACAAATACACACACACACACATGCACACACACACACACACAAGCACTCTCCCTCTTCTTGTTAAATTAAATATGCCCTGAAAATGACGGGAGGGGTGGGGGTAATGAGGAAATTATTCACAATCCTTGACATGCTTTAAATCAGATTATACTCTCCGCCTGCCTCACCGGGCCCAGTCTAAAGACACAGACCAATCCATTTCTTGCTTAAGGCGCACCGCCTCCTACACACACACACACACACGCACACACACACAGTGGAAGGTGTAGAAAAGCTCATCTGCATCCATCTCAGTTAGAGACAGGGGAGTGAGGAGAGTTGAATTATCCACAGCTTTCTCTGTGGCTGGATGCAGAGTGGAAAGTGGGCTTGGACCTGCTGCCATCTATGAGAATCATTACGTCCCGTCCTGGAGGGAGTCACGCTGTGAGTGGAGGAGACAAGCCAAAAGAGCATGGTCCCCCAACAGCAGGCCGCCTAATGAAATGCATATTAACCAGCCAAGGAGGAGGGAGGGATAGGGAAGGGAAGGGAAGGGAAGGGAGAGAGGGAGACATCACCGGCTCCAGCCCACTCCCCCTTTTTGCAGCAGCTCCCATGCCATTACATACCTCCACAGTTAAAACAGAGGGCCCATTGTTTAGCATTAAGGGCTCTTATCCTAAGAGAGACATCCTCGCTGGTGTAGCCTGCAATTATGCGGTAATGAGACCTATGCATTTCACGTGTCTACTTGAGCGGTGAGAGCAGGTAGCCAGGAGAGAGCGGGGAGAGCAGCATAAAGCATTATGGGATGTCAGAAATCCCAGGCTGGATCTCCTGCAACAGTAAATCCTTCACCGTAGCAGCCATCACATGTTATCCTCCCTTTTAAATTGGAGTGAGCGTTTCAGCAATGACCTTGTAAGCAGCCTCAACATGTATGATCTATGGTAATGTATGTAAATTGAGACCAGTGATTGCATTAATTAGAGCTTAAGATGTGCAACAGTGTGTTTAGATAGTGTGTGTGTGTGTGTGTGTGTGTGTGTGTGTATTTGATGTGTGGATCGCACAGCCCACAGCAGCCTGGGTTAAAGCCCACAGCTGGAGGTGTTGGATGGGCCAGGTCTCAGAGGCAACAACTATCAGCTTATACAAACACAGCCAAGCGCAGGAAGTCAATCACACACACACACACACACACACACACACAGGTGCAGACACAAATGCATGCACGCATACTGTACGTGCATGTGTGCAAGCTCACACACACCGTAAACCCTCCGTTTTCTGCTGTGCAAGTACTTGTGGGCTCATTTGCAAACACACACAACCTCCCACGATTTATATAGCAGTGCAGCGCTGCTCTATATAGCTGCATTCCTTTACATCTGGAAGCACACAGCTTGAAAGCAACACAACCAGTTTGCATTATCCTCATACATAAATTACCAGGCGGCATTCCAAATCCATTCTAGTTAGTACCATTCATCTTACAATATAGATACACTAAGTAGCCCTAATCTCTTACAGAGGTAAGCTACACCAACAGGAATGTTTACTGTCCTGCTAGCCAGTGTTTTCCAGGGCCAGCAGCATCCGTCTGTGTTTGTCCCTGAGGAGGAGGTGGGTGGAGAGATAGAGTAAGCTGTTATCTTGGAGATATCTGCCACCACAGCTGAGGCCAAGGGCGATAACAACAATTATGATGCACAAAAAAAGGGGGATAGACATAGAGGGATTAGAGCAGGGGGATAAATGGACACACACAAACACATACACACACACAGAGTAAAAGAGAGGGACAGAGAGAGTTTGGAAATGTCTGTCTGTCTTTGGTGTGTACAGTAAAGAATTCCCCGAAGATGAATGGTTGTCAGTAGATGTCCTGAAATAACCTCAGAGAGTCGAGATGGACCGCAGGAAACCGATGCTGACGGCTGAGAGGTTTAAACAGTCACACTGCAAAATATAAAAGACCAATGGTTCGCTCTATCAAGCTGTTCAAAGGGTATAACATATACTTTCAATAACCTCCAGTTGGGAAAGAAGATGTTTTCCATCTGCAGTATGCTTCCCCGGTGTCATGTTGTATTACAATATCAGTAGAGGTCATAAATAGTTGATAATACTCTTGTTGTATTATGCTGCTTTTAGTCTCCTTGGACACAGAGGGCCTGTGGGGTCAGCTTATTCAAATAAGTGCAGATGCAGGTTCAATCAAGGCCTTGCTGTTGATGAGCTGCAATGAATCAAAGAGCTATATGCCTTAGTTCTCTTGTAGAGCAAACAGTAAATAAAGTTTATGAGGATTATAAAGAGATGGTGGAGAGGAGAACAGCAGGGATGCTCCGCTGAAAGCTATTCAACTCTACCTGTAAGCCTGTTATATTCTATAGCGCACAGAAAACTCCAGCGGTGGCTATTGTAATGAGCTTTTGGCAATCAACATAAGATTATCTGCTTAATGACTGAGAAAAACAACTGGTATTCATCCGACTGGCGGAGGGGGCTTCAGAGTGATCAGAGACACAACATCATTACAATGCCTGCTTTACACTTCAAATTAGCATGAAACGGCTCGCAGATAATTAAGTTGAGGTGGAGGTTAGGCCTACTGGAGATAAGAGATTTGTGAACAAATAATCACACTCTCTTATTAATGAGGCATAAACAATCATCCAAAGGTGAATATATTTTCTTCATACCGGGATGCAATATTCATGCTTGAGAGGTCTACCTGGTCTCGGCTGATACGAGCATTCAGAGCTAATCAAGAACTCAATTGAATGTAAAGAGGCGGTAACCGTCCCCCTGACTATCCTTAGCGGAAGTTCAAGTCCTGGGACTAAAGTGTCCTGCTGTGATGGGATTCAGCTATCAGCACCCCCCTCCTTCCCCTCCCCTCCTTCCCTCCCTTGAAGATGAATTAACATATTTCGGCAGGCCCGTTTTGGAGACTCGCCTGCAGCACCGAGCAACCTTGTGCGGCATTGAGTCAACAACTATTTATGACCCGCACCATCACGACCTGAGCTACGACTGTTTTGGAATAGATATCTGCCACAACTAATCCCCCCCTCCCTCCCTCCCCCCTCCCCCCGGCTGCATGGCTGCAATGTAATAAAGCCTCCAATTCGGCTGCGCATGATAGTCAAGTGCTAACTGCACCTTGTTATCATGATTAAAACAAAGGTGGAGGATAGCTTGTACCCTTAGGACCTTGAGATAGATGGAGAGAGAGAGAGAGTGCAATAGTGAGAGAGAGAGAGAGAGAGAGAGAGAGAGAGAGAGAGAGTGCCTGTGTATAAAGAGAGTATATCAGAGGGAGCGAAGCCTCATTTGCATTCACCACAGACCAACAGCGGCAGTACACCGAACCAAGCCCACCACCGCGCCCCGAGGGAGTTGCTGCTCTTGCCCAGAAAGAGGAGACGCCCGGCCTTCTCCTGTATGATGAGCAAGCATGATTTTATTAAACAAAAACAGAGGGATAGGGAGACAAATGAGAGGAGGAGGGAGGGTGAATAGGGGTGAATTTTGTTTAGCTATGCTGAGGACATGAACTCCTTTGGTAGTCCACCGTCTGGATGTCTGGATACGGGTACCGCAGCTGTGCTGCGTTTGGTGTCTGCCTGAAACATTTCTCTTGTTTCATTACACACAATTGAGAGCAAAGCATCAGATATATTAAGAGTGTAAAGCTGTATAGACAATAATAATAATATTCACTGTCTTTATCAACTTGTATGTGTTTTATTTACTCATGCAGAACCCCATATGGACAAAAACATACAATTCACATATACAGAACATGTTGATGATGATATATTTCAAAATATACAAAAAATTGCCCAAAAATGTATTCATTGAAAATATACAATACTTTGAGTCGACAAAATGTATTTGGGAAACACTTTTAGATCTGTGCTTTTAATGTATTTTTGTGTTTTGTTTTGTTTTTTTGCAACCTGTGTATCAGTTATTTTCCCACACTTTTCTTTTTTGGAACTTATCTGTTGGCATTTTTTGCTTTGCATTGACATTTTACAATAGAGAGAGACAGGAAAGATGGAAGAGAGACAGGGGGATAACAAAGGTCCCTGGGTGGATCTGACTCCAGCAGCGTTGTGGGTACATGGTATGCGTCTTAGCCAACTGAACCAGCAGGACGCCCCCACACTCCTACATTTCAATCCAATTCCTCTCATTCCTTTTATTTTTATTAACATATTCCAGATCTCGGGTTGCTGAGGCTGCACTTTCACAGCTGATGTCAAATCTCTTGATTTAGTAGGGTGAGCCTATGTGGAATTTTCTTCCAGCGCACAACTCTGTCCCCTCTTCGACTCGCAAACTCGAGACTCCAGTCGGTCAGAGCTCAGTTCACGAGTCCAAACGCTTGGATTCATGGTATTAAAGTTAAAGGAAACTGGCTACTTCCCCCTGGAAGGCAAAGTATTAAGTTAAGTCCTGGCCCTGATGCACTGTGGGTAGAGGTGTCAGTGGATGCCCGGCACAGTCGCGGATCCTCCCATTCCTCCAGGCCCCTGCTGGGTCACACAGCATTCATCTGCTACAGTAATTAAACACAGCTCGCAAACACAAATGTGCACGCACGCGCTCGCACACACACACACTAATTGCAGGCAGGAGGCATCCTACTCATTACAGGCCAAATTAAAGCAATCAATTGAAACTAGAGACCAGCAGAGAGGAATACAGGAATCGGAGCCAGACCTTGCTGGCCATGTCAGCTATAGAACTGGACAAACACCATGCCTATTGACCAGGGTCCATCCAACAATCAGCCACTTAATCGCTTACTCAGCCAGTCAATAGGATTCACTTATGAGAGGCGCAAACAAGTTCCAACTCCTCCATGCTGTATATGGGAGCCATCAAGCCCGTTTACAGGGTAGAATTATGTCCTTCTCCGCGCCAACAAAAAAATCCTTGGCTGACACAAATGGCTACATTGCTGCACACATCTGCAAGGCATTTCCGAGTCCAGTGCCTCTCGAAGTTTCTCCCTCTCTCTCTCTTTTGCTCTCTCTCTCTCTCTCTTACAAAAACACACACAACAGAGGGGATCAAAGGGTTGGACATCAAGGAAAAAGCAAATGCGGCAGGTAGGGTAATGAGTTCTGTTTGTCCCTGCATCGAGCGTTTAGCCCGGCATGGGACATCGGAGAGAATGAACACATCTGCAGTCAGCCTCTGCATCTCGACACAAGCCCACTTAAGGGAGAGCGAGAAAAGTGAGTGTATCCAATTCCAACATTCCCAGTGTTTTTACAAACACATCATCCTCCTGTCACCAGGGAGCCCCCTCTCCCCCTCCCCCTCTCCCCAGCAGCCAGGCCAACTGTTGCTCCATCTCCAGGGCAGATTAGGGGAAGTGCTGGCTCCTGAAGAATGCAGGCCTGCTGCTGCCGCCACAGCGCTCACATGAGGATTTATTAGGACTGGCATGGCAAGCCCAGGCGTTTGGCCTCCAGCTAGCAGGGGAGAGAGAGGAGGAGAGGGCGGTGGAGGAGGAGGAGGACCTCTGCTGAGATATTACATGCTATCAATAGGAAACGTCACGGTAGCTCTTAAAAGCACCGCAATGGCTTTTTATGAGCTTATGTTTGAGTTCATTCTGACGCCTTCTTCGCACAGCTTCCTTAACTCTCAACAGCCGTAGGTGGTGATTCAGGGCTTCTACTGGTAGCAAAAGGTGGGTAAACGATGGCTTCTGCTTGATGATCATCATAAGGCAAACAGCCACCAATATAAAACAAAAATCTATGATATTTTCAGAAAGCATGAATTTATGTTTTTTTCTTTTTAAATACCTTTTTGGACACACCTGATTGAATGTAATATGTTTTCCATTATCCTAAAGCCATTTTGATCTGAAGGCTTATGCTCCTAAATGCTGAAATTTGTTTCTTAGACAAATATAAATAGTGAAGTTGATGCCTATGTATGAATTTCATAGATAGGCATCAAATCAGTTTGATACTAATTAGCATCATGTATACTATTATTACTTTACTTTTACATATGATTTATATCAGGCTAAAAAGATGGTAGACTCTATCCCACCATCTAAAAGCTGGGTGAACTGAGTGTAGGTGGGCCCTCTGCTGTATCCCCGGTCACACTGACATGGCAACAAATGTACCACGTCATGAAAATCAAGCCAAAACGGTGCTGTGTGAATATTCAAATGGACACTGTGTTACACCCAATCTGAGCTGCAATAACAAAACAATTACAGCACAACAGCAACAAGATGGGCGCAGCGATGTGTATCCTTGGTGAGTGGCTAGGAGCCTCCACGACTAATGCGATGGCCTAGATGCGGGCTGCACACATCGATCAGATTGACAATTGAGAGGCCGTGTCGTGGCCGATAAGGCTGGCTTTTTTTTTTTTCTTCCTACAGCAGCCGGGGAGAAGCCCATCTATTAAGATGAAAGGGGAAAGGACGACAACTGTGCAGCAGTGCCGGTGGCATTGTAACAAACTGGTGTGAGTGGCTACCTCAGGCCAGAGGAGGAGGGGAGGGGGCGCAGGCCCTGAATAAGCATTGGCATGTAGAGGTCACCGTGGAACGATGCTTTTCACCTTGGTGGCCACCGGTGTGCCGTGGAGGATGCACGCGCTGAGGATGCTCGCCACATTCATCTACTGTTCACTTCTCTATGGGCCTTACATTACGGCTTTATTTCACTGATTTCTAATGGAGAGGAGATAAATCAGCAAAGTGGTACATTTGGATGATTTGTGATGGCTGATTATGGAGAGTCTAGTAAAAGAAACACCTGCATATGCCTCCCATGTGTACATCAGTGCGTATTCCCTCCAGGCTGAAGTTAGTGTTTGGTTCATTTTGAGCTTCAAAACAGCAATCTAAAAAACTATAAATCTAATTTACACGCATAATTTGGTAGCGGCAGCTGATGTGGCTTTGTGGCCTTACTGTGTGCTGCTGAAAGGAAAATTCACCCGAGCCCAGTGTCTGAGCCTGTTATTGTCTCCTCTTATTGCCTGTCATAAGGCGCCACCTGCTGGATGTGGACGGAAATGCTGACCAACAAGAAGCTGGTATGAAGCATCAAAGTGAATCTTGTTTTACAGTGTTATGTTAAATCTACTGTACTCAAGATTAAACAACTAATATTTTCTTCCTTATCCTCTATGGAACAGCATCCCTGGGTTTTGGTTACCTGCATCTTATCTATTGAGAAAATAAGCATCATGAAAAACAACATTTTCAAATCATTTCACTAAAACACTTACTTCTCAATATGATCCAGAGGTAATCTAAAAAGCAGTGATGTAGTGGTAGTCAGTGATTGTCACAAAGTAAACAACCAATCTAAAGAAAAAATCAATTAGGCTATATTTTCAGAAAAGCCTTAGTTAATGCTTTTTTCCTTAAAAGACCCTGTCCTCATGAATTTACATCAATTTTATACTACTTACTATGATTTATACTATGACTGTTCATCATAAAGATTTATGTCAGCCTAAAAAGGTGGGTAAGCTCTTTTCCGCATATAAAAAGGTGGGTGAACTGAGTTTTGGTAGGTTTACCCTCCACTACATCCCTGCTAATAAGCAATTAGTAATCATCAACTGGTAACATTACCTTCAAATGTCATAGTCTTACACTGTCAAAGACAGGTAACATGTTCATGTTACCAATCTTACCAATTACATTTTTAGAGTGATCTACCCAACACTGGCTCCACATACAGTGTCTAAAACCCAGACCGGGCCCACACACACACACACACACACACACACACACACACACACACACACACACACACACAGCAGGCAGACTGCAGACTCCTCTGGGACACACAGACATAAATCAGGGCTGCAGAGGAGAGAAATGTGCCTCCCACACAGGAATTCCTCCCCATTGACATCTCAAACAGGCCTGTGGAGGGGAGACACGGGTCCCTTTAAGAGGGGAAGAAGAGCAAGTGTTTATGGACGGATCAAGCCATAACATGCACGAAAATTACCTCTGTTATCTTTGTTAAATGTGACACATCAAATGATTAAAGTATAGTTTAGAGATATTAGAGTACACAGAGCTCCCTCTCCTCCCCTTCGCACCCAGACATGTGACTTAGTCAACAACAGTTTAATGCCAAGGAATTCCATTTAACCCTGTTTTCCCAGTCTAGACAGAAATAATAGAAGTGGCTGTGTACATACTGCCCCCACCCCACCCCCCCGTCACACACAAACCACACACACATACACACACGCATGCAAGGGTAGACTCATGTATGTACACACACCACAATATAAAATACACAAACAGGATTGAAGGAGTCATCAACTCTTTTATTTCCACTGCAACCATATTATCCAGTAATTGTTGCGTAAGAGCAACAGAAATTCAAGCAGCTGCAGCAATAAACCCAGAGCAATAACGGAACTTGTCCAGCTCGTGTTATTAGTAATCTTGTGTATCTTAGCAATCTATGATATGATAGATAACGCCAACAGAGTAACATCATCTGGAGAAACTTAATGCTGTGCCCTGCTGTGGAAATGGCCTCAGAAAGCAATTCAACAGGCACTCACAGTCCAAATTGTTATTGGATGGTATAACTGTCCCAAATAGTAACCCTAGTGAACTGGCAGCTGAAAACGATGAATGAATCATATACATGGACACAGACACAGATGCACACACACACACACACACACACACACACACACACACACACACACACACACGTGCATATACACAATGCCGAACAGTGCTACCATTGAATGTTTGGCAGCCTCAGTGAGACATCAGAGGAGGCAGCAGCTGGCACCGTGCGCAGAGAGGAGGAAGGCAGAGAGATGAAGGGGAAGAGACGGAGTCTGTCAGAAGCGATGTCAGGTCACTGCTCTCCTCATCTGCTCTCTGGCGAGCTCCATTCATCTCTGGCAGATAGCAATTTATATGTCAAGTTAACCTCCCTCCGCAGACTCGGCTCCGATGTCTTGACTGGGGCAGTACAACTCCACTGACAATTCTATAGTGCAATAACACAATTACAGGGCGTAGGAGGGGAGCTGGGGAGCAGCTCTCGCAGCCATAGTACATTAACCTCCTTTCACCATGATGGCTGACTGCGCGCTCGTGTCGCGCCCAGGCAAAGCCCAGACCTACATTACAGAAAGCAAACCTCTTAAACACAAACGGGTCAAAGGGCTCCGGTTGGAAAACCCTCAAAAGAGCCTCATATCCCGTTCTGTGGAAGGTACTGGCTGCGTTGTACAAATTACACAGGATGTCTCTTAGACTGGTGGCTTTATTGCTGGTATGGTTGCAAGATTTCCAAGGTCTCCAATTTATCATCAGTGGAGCAGCTCCAGGTCTTGTCTGGATGACATATTGAAATGTTGTTTCTCTAGTTTCTAGCTATGAGAGAGAGACTTTTCAGTTAAAGCTGTAAATCTCAGCGGAGGAACTTTGCACTGTGAGTGTCTGGTATAAAGCCCTGAACACTGTCTGTCACAGGAGAAAGTGTGAGAACGTGTGATATGGCAGCTTCCCCTCTTCTGCTTTGATTCTCCTAATTTATTAAACTGTGGGAGATTATATCAGTAGCCTTTAGCTGCAGGTGAGCACAAGCAGGCAGGAAGGGCTGTTGGATGAAGAAACAGATGGCTGGCAAGGGGCCCAGAAGCACCGGGCAATAGAGGAAGACTAACAACATGTTCATACTGTAAGTTTGCTGGCTCGCTCTGCCAAAAAAAACGACACTGTAGAGAGACCTTCAATCAAGCCCGCCCACTGCAGGAAGAGAATTAAAGGGAAAAGATAGCCTTTCATTATGTCTCATCACTTCATATTCTCCCATCTCTATTTCATCTCGCTGTCTTTTACAATGCAATCAGACACACTAATCAAACCAACTCTTAAACCTCATTTAAGCAGTTTAGTGGGAAGGGGAACTCAATTCACACCTCTTGAAGACTATTTGTTAACCTGTTAATAAAGGCGATATGGATAATGGTGTGGAAAATTGCAAAAACAATAGGCCAGCTACAAAGATTATATTTTTCCCAAGAGACAAATCCTGGAATCGTTGGCTACACACAAATCTACAACAATTATCATCATAAGTCTAATTATTAGTCCATCGATGTGTAACCTGAAACATTGTAAAGTGCTGAAAGTGCACTTAATGCACAGCAAATATTTTGAAGGCTCAGTACTGTTTGATTTGCAGTCAAAAAGTTTTCATTGCATGTACTGACAATGTATTCCATACAAAATGCAGGATGTTACCTCATTTCAAAGCCTGATAATTGACAAAGTAAAATGTTGTATTCTTGGTTCAGGATAATAAATGAGATAAACATAAATGAGATTTAGATGAGGCTACATTTTCACAGACAAACCAATGTCAACTTGGGGATCTTACATAATATGAACCAATCAGGCAAAGGACATTCTCACATGCCTAGTAGGTGTACACTTTCTGACCAGGGGTAAAATTGAAAAAAGATTTGATCTATCTCTTCCTAACATTAGGGTTAGGTATATAATCTCCCTTGACAATACGATTATGGTTAAGGTGAGACTTATGGGCTTTTTAGGTGAAAAATATGATTAGGTTAGTTCTAAATTTGCAACTTGGGTTGTAGCAACCTTAGACAAGCTGCCATTACATAGACAGTGACATATCAACACATGCAGGATCCAATGCATGCAGGTAATGGGGAAAAATGTATGTGTTCTGGGTCTTTGTCTTTGGAGCTGAAATTTGTTTGTTTTTTGTTTTTTTTCCAGACCTAACAGCACCTGATACGCATGTCTGCTTGTGGCTGTACAGGTTTTAAGTGTTCTTTTATTTCCTAAAACTATTTACAAGACAAATTTCTGTTTTTGAATCACCTTCAATGCCTAAATATTGTTCAAAGTTTCTATTAGTTGGAGTCCAAATGTATTACAGCACTTTCACTTTTACAGCTTCTGATACAACCCGGCCACACAAACCTGTACTCTCTACTGTACAGCTGGGAGGTCGGTGGGAGTGAAACAGGGGATTGCCAACAGCACTAATCAACCTGTCATAAAATTCAATTTTCATTCTCCAAGTCTAATTTATGTAACACAATAACAAAGCAATGGATATTAAAACCCTAACATAAAGAGCTTCACATCTCTCTCCAGAGGTGAGTTCTGACCTGAGGAGTAAAACTACTCATGGATTGAGCCTGTAATAAGTGGGAGGCTTCTCCACAACATCGACCCTTGCTATTTTAAAATGAGTGCTCCCTGGCAATTTTCCTGTGTTGTGAATGAACCAGCTATAGGTGCAGGCAGGCAGGAGCAGAACCACTGAAGTAACTCTACTGGAAACAGACTGCTTTGAATTCATCAACAAAGGCTGTTTTATTTGATTGGCAGGATTGTTCAAAAATATGGGATTATTTAATTGTTTTTTATGTATGGGAATTAGTCGTCAAGACACCCGTGCACAACCACTTATGATCAGGTGCAGGTCGGTCACAGGAATAAGACAGTCCAAGAAGAAATTATCCAGCCGCACACTGTTAGACTTCATTGTTAACTTACATCTTTATTTTCTTAAGATTAGGCTTGAGAAGCGAACAACGCATTTCTCCAGTTTTTTGTATGAAATTTTAAATCATACATTTTTTGTCATTTATTGTAAAATAAATGTATATTATGGCAAGGAGAACTCTAATGTCTTTGATATCTTTACTCTCAAAAAAGTAACAAGTAACATAGGCTGACAAGGATCTTATAAGGGACTATGACTTTGTTTGTGTGTGTGTGTGTGTGTGTGTGTGTATTTGTGTGTGTGTGTGTAGGGGTACCGATAGGAATTCTTAGCCCCTGACAAGATGGGACACAGGACTCACCTCCCCCAACCCCAATACATCTAATTTGTCTGAGGGGCCCTCTTGCTTGGGGCCCCTGAAAGTTTTCCCCCTTTTCCCCCTTGTAGGCACGTCCCTGTGTGTGTACATCTCCAGTCAAGCCACAGCACAGGAAACTATGTGATATGATGGGACATTTAGGTACAATATTAAATATGTGATGATTGTGGACCCATAGGTCACATAGCTAGGTGTTTTGTTCTTATTTAACATTTGTTCTAGACTGCTTGTACTTGCTGCTGCCATGGATGCCAAACTAGAGTGATGTAACAATGGCTGCTGAGAAGTTCCACATCCTCTGGACAGAAGAGGTTTGTGAACACCTCAGCAATAGCCTCCTGTAACCCATTTCAGCACCAGACAGAGCCTGGGCTAAATGTTGTTAGGAAACCTGGATGGTCCTTGGTGCGGTTCAGATGAACCAAACTATGAACCGGCCAGGATGTATGTGTCAGAGCAGGCAAAGATCATGTGAGTGTTTCAGTGAATCCACACTCTTGGTTGGAATAGTAATGAAGTGTAGATTGTATTTTCTCTCTGTTTGCTGTCTCACATGACATTACGAGAGACATCTGAATCAGTCAACTTTGGTATTTTCTGGTGTGTGTGTATGTGTGTGTGTGTGTGTGTGTGCGTAGAAACCAAGCGGAGCTCCGTAATAACCTCCTCCATCTGGAAAGCAGCACCAGCCAGTTGATGGAAGAAAATGCCCAGATGATGGAGAAGGAAAAGTCACAAGATCTGGACATCAAGGAGCTCCGCACGGAAAAAACCCGCCACACCAAACAAGTGGAAATGTAACTGGCCAAACTGCTTTTTAGAATATAAAAGAAGCTCTGAGTGATGGTTGGTTAGCTGCTAGAGTAGACAAACTTATCAGCCATGGACAGTTTGATCAGCATTTGGCTGCTGACTGGTAGTAATTCAAGCCAAACTCTGTTCAAAAAGCTGTCAGTTTAATGTCACCCATATTACCCCTCTTGTCGTCAACAGGACTCGATAGCATCTTGTGTTGTAAAGAAATTAAATTGGTGCTGTTACTCTCACTCTAGACTTTTTTGTTGATTTGTCTCCAGGCTCCGGCAGTCAGTCAGAAAAACCACTCAGGCTGAAATTGAACTGACCGAGCTCTGGAACCTTCTGTCTGAGGAGCAGAGCATCAGGAAGACAAAACACTTCCACAAGAGGAGGCTGGTGAGTGACAGGCTCACATTCCTTCATCAGTTCCCTGTAATCTCCCTCCATGACGTTGCCCTCTCAAAGTCGATTAATGCCGAGATTAAATGAGATGACATGAGATTTAAATGATTAAAAATAATAGACATGGACGTATGAAACTGACAATTCCAACATGTTCTGAACATATGAAGAAGAAACGTATGAATGAAAAGTATGAAAAAATATTAGTTACAGCATTATGAGGGTGTGAAAAATAACAGCAGAACACACTAAGACAATGAGAAAACTATATGTCATACTATACCACCAAAAATAAGTGGAGTATGAATTAAGTGAAAAAATATAAAAGTATTAAGATATATGCAATGTATAAGATGTGAAAGAACATGGGGTTATGAAGAAAATATTAAATTAGATCTTACATATTTGTGTATGATGTGGTCATACAGAAGGTCATACTGCATGTAGAAAGTGTGAAGGTGGACAGACGTGTGTTATATGTGTATAAAAATGTTCACTTTATCCAGTATATTCTGTACACACAGCAAACCAGCACCGTGCAAAACTGTTTTCCAAGGTAACTTAGTCCAGCAGCTGAGGTCGAACAGGTTGTAATAAAAACACCAATCACACTGCAAGGATCTGCTTACTTTACCCAGAGAGGAAACTAGCTCTTCAGCCTGCAGTCCATCTCACAACTCAGCAGCCACTCTCACTATTCTACCAGACCTGGCAGGTGGCTGTGTGGTAGCCACACTTACAAGCCACAGTCAAACCTCAGCAGCATTTGGCCGGTGGCTGCTGTTAACTTGTCTTTGTTGCAGGAAAAGGAGCAGAAGATCCTGATGGAGCAAGAGAGGATCACTGCCCAGGTACGACCTCTGACCCCGTCAACACTCATTCATCTCCTCTCTCCTCCCATGTCATGTGTCTCCTCCCCAGCCACTGTGGCTAATCAATCCCACAATGCACCAGTCACTCTGAGTATTTTCCCAGCCAAATCTGATTCTTAGAAAGGGAAAGAAGCAGTCGATGGCTGGCTACCTGCCACAGTGGCTGACAGCAGTAAAACCTACCAGCCACAGCCAAAATGAAGAGCGGCATGTAGCTGCCTGGTGTTAATTTCCCAGCATCCTCCTCTCTGTTCCGCTCTCATTCTGAGCTGCTTCTCTTTCAGCTGGCAAGCCTCCGGGTCCAGAGAGAGAAGGATGAGGTGGAGACAAACCACCTGAGGACAACACTGCAGGCTCTTCAGGTGAAACCCTGGATTTCACTTCTAGCAATGTGATGATCTCTCTCTCTCTCTCTCTCTCTCTCTCTCTCTCTCTCTATCTCCTTCTTTCTCTCTCTCTCTCTCTGTCTCTGTCTCTCTCCCTCTCTGATGTTAATTTAATTCAGAAAGTAAAATGTTATATTCCCAACAAATTTGTTGTAATCACTGAAAGTAGCAGTTATAAAAAATGACAACAAATATCTCTTCTTGCAGAGCTTACACCTGTCTGAATAGTATATTTATTCATCAGTTACAGTAACAAGGTTCATGGTTGACTTGTGTTTGTTTTCAGTGTGAAATGGGTGAGGCTAAGCAAGTCCTGAATGCTGAGGATGAGTTTATAACGAAGGTATGAACAGCTTGATTAAACGCTCAAGATAAAATGTCTGTAAAATGTCTCTTTTCAACATCAATACGCTGAACATCAGTAGAGCTGTTGGAGAGTTGGTGGAAATGTCAGTAAATCTGTGTGTGTTTGTCTCTTCCAGCAAAATTTGAGCATGACTTTGGGTTGCGATGAGTTGCAAAATCTCTCCAACATCATAACGGTATGTTCCACGTAGTGTGTGTGTGTGTGTGTGTGTGTGTGTGTGTTGTGGGCTGTCATTGTGCCTATGTGACGTCTCTTGTTTTCTTCTACAGGATCTCAGACAGACACATCAAGATCTGAGAAGCCAGTTGGAGAGCAAAGAAGAAGATGAGATACTGTAAATAATACATTATATTAATTATAGTATTGAACTTATTGCTGGTGAAGCAGACTAACTTATCAGCTAGACCCAATGTGAGCGTAGTGCAGCTCAAAGTTTGACATGTTGGCCAGCTTGTAGCTCGGCTAACAATGACCAGATGATTCCCCTGTTTTCTCTCATCTGTCTTTTTGGTTTGTTAGAGCTGGAGTGGGGAGTTTCTTTGCTGGAGAAGTGGAGCTACTGGGCTCTTCAGCAGCGGTGACTCTAACATACAAACACACAACATCCAAAAGCCCCGTCCTTCTGCATGGAACCACTAGAGGGCGCTAGTTCAGCTCTCAAACACCCAGCTTCAGCTCACCTGTACAGAAGCTGCACTGTTGTAGATGTAGATGTACACTTGCTTTCCCTGAAGACATCAGGATCTACTGTAGTCTAATGTGTGGGGGAAAGTGAGGCTGCCTGCCCACCAGGAACCTCTTCACAACACTGCTTCTTTTCCTCATTGTTTTAAATGAGGAAAAGAAGTTGCACTGTTGTGTGTTACTGACGCTGCGCTGAGAGCTTAGCAAAGTCAAGCAGTGGGAGTTAAAAATATTTCAACGTTTAGAAAAGAGAGTGGCACATTTAGTTCTACTACGATCTGTGCTGAAGCTCTGTGTTAACTGTGTAGGATGATGAGGATGAGGAGCAGAGAGGAGAGACGCTCCTGCAGACTCCAGCTGCTGAGGTCCAGGACAAAAGGTGCTTATCTGTCACATCACAACACACTGTGCTGGACTCACACACAAGCTCTCTTTGGGAAGGGAGAGGATCACACTCCCTTTTAATGTTTCCCCTTTTCCGTGTGTGTGTGTGTGTGTGTGTGTGTGTGTTTAGCTGGTGGCGTCATTGTGCTCAGGGCCTGCTGAAAGGGGCCTGGACAGCAGGAGTCCTCACCCTGAGTGTCCTCGTTCCCCTGGGTGTCATGGCCTCCATGGTGCCTGCCAGCAGCAGCAGCAGCGCTCTTCACCTGCTGCAGCCATACTGCGACCTCCATCACGTGGCCCTGCCTCCTTTCTAGCCAGCAACTAGTCAAAAAGCATAATTTGCCTCTTCTCCTTTGCCATATTACCAGTAAAAACATCGACATCACCTGCTGTGACATCAATAAACAATTATGCATCAGGGACTTCCAGTGTCCTTTGAGCTCTAACTTGAAACTGGCATAAGTCTATTTACTTATTTTTCTCACAAATTGTAGCTAAGAGGAATTTAACTACGTTAGCTATGTCTGCTTCAGCCATTCTATCGGTGTTAACTTTGCAAGCTAACATGAACCTTATTGTGCCTCTATGGGTGACCTTAGGTATCGCAATCCTGTTGAATCCTGTTGTAATGAATCAATCAGCAGAGAAAACATCTTCCCCTTGCTAGATAAGGATTATACAATGGACATCAATCTGGATCTGTACTGAGCCAGTGAAACGGAATGTTATGATGTAGAGGAGGTGGGAGTGGAGGGGAAAGATGATATACCTAAGATAAAGAGGCACATGTTGCTGCTTTACTCACTGACTCAAAAAACGCTGAACGTCCAGAATTTCTTGGTCAATTTTCTTGATGTGACAGTGATAAAAAAACACCTGGGTAGGAGCAGACGGCTCCAGGGAAGGACAGACTGCCAGCATCCAGAGGAGAGGGCTCTCCTGTGGGGTGGGAAGGTCTTCACCCCTGCAGTGGACTCTGGATGGACTGAGACCCGACCAGAGACGCATGGAGGAGAGACAGACATAACAATCTCACCAAGACAATGGTAGAGGAAAAGTCCCTCAACCAGTGGTCAAAATTAGCTAGTACTGAAATCAGTCTGTCACATCACAAACATGAGGGATAACTGAAGAGAGATCAGGATCAGCTACAGACAGTCTCTCTCCTCAGTACGCCACCCTGCGACAGGATCTGAAGCAGTTTCTGGAGGTCAGGCCATACCAGGAATGGTTGATAAAAGTATCACAGATCAGAGATTAGGTTTCATCTGGATAAAGCACGGTTTCTCACTTTTATTACAATGACAATAAACTGTACAGACGGAATACAGATGGTGATATATGCAGCTGGAGAATTTTTAGATATCACAAATATAGAGAGGAGAAGATAAGATTTTGATAAGATAAAAATTTCAGTGATCCCCATGGGAAAAAAATAAATAAAATACAGCAAAATAGCAAAACCAACCAACAATTCCAGCATGTTAAGAACATAATAAGTAGAAATGTATGAATGAATGAAAAATATGAAATATATGAACATGAATATATACAGTATATATACAGTATGTATATATATATATATATATATATATATGTGTGTGTGTGTGTGTGTGTGTGTGTGTGTGTGTATGTATGTAATATAACAGCAGTAGAACATACTGAGAGAAAGAAAACAATTAATGAAATTATGTAGCTTACATGATGAGAATATACTAAAGAAAAAATAGATAAAATAAAGTAAGCAATGCATAAATGAGAAATAATTTGAAAACATGGAGAAAATGTGAATCTACAGCTCTACAGCTTATATATGATGTGCAAAATATGTGTCATATTCACTTTAACAGGCCTACAGAGACCACATATGACCACATATGTACAGGAAGTGTAAAAAAAATAATAATATTCACATTGTGTTTAGCTGAATCACTGCGATGTGTGTGTTTAAGGTGTAGTGTTTATTTTTTACTTAATTCTTTCCAACCCTCTTAGGGTGTGATTATGAATGTAACGTATAAATGACCCACTAGATGGCAGTAAGGCCACATTGTTTCTCCCAACCGCCCTAAATCTAGAAGAAGAAGAAGAAGACGATTGCGACGTCTGCTGCTGTCGTAAATAACGTTACGTCAAGATGAGAAGCTTATGACTTAGCTTGGAAGCTAACGAGTTAGTTTTGTTTTCGATTTATTTTTTCTTTTGTTTAATTTTGCGATTTGGACCGTTTATTAGATGGGGACCAGGAGCTTACCATGAAACTCCGGGTGCAGAATGACAGGTAAAATGAAGCTTTTTCAACTGCAAGTGTGTAGCCTGATAGCAAACATCTCTACGTTAGCTAGCTCAGGTTGCTATGTAAGGTAACAGTTAGCTGTTTATCTGGTCCTGTCTCTACTTTTGTGTGCTATTGGCGTTCAGTGAGTGAGGAAGACTACATTATTCTAAAAAAAAAAAAACATTTTGAAGAGTGAGTGAGACGTTCATGATGAGTTGAGGTAGTTTTAAACTCTTCAAATACTGACTAGACGGACCACTTGAAGTAAAAACAAACATTTGTGGTGGAATGTGAACTGTGCTGCCAAGTACACAGACTACTTCACTTCCCAACTTATCAAGTTTGTAATATCTGACCAAGTAGTACTGCACGATAATATATTCAAGGCATAAAAACATTAAGTTAATTAGTTTACCTTATTGTGGATTAGTCGTTCGACCAAATTATTATCAGTTTGTTTGGAGGGAGCCCAGTTTTAGGGGTATTATCCGAAGATAAACCAAAAATCCTGCTACAGAACATGGATGCAACGTTAGACATTTGTTTGTAGTGACAAACAGTTAAAATGTACAGTCGTTTCTAGTTACTTGTTATGTTATTGAACTGTTGATATCTACAGCTGTAATCACAGTTGATGCTGGCCACATTGTGACTGAGGCTACAAGAATATATTCATCTTGTTTTGTCTTTTTTGTCCAAGGAGTGATCCCAGAAGAGCATTGAAAGTGAGGGAGTCGCCGACTGTAATGCAGCCTAATTCAAGTGAGCGGGGCGCTCATGCAGGAAATGGTTTATCCCTGACTCTGCAACCAGAGCTCCTCACCAGGACGCCGGCCACCGGTGGCACCGCCCACCCCGAGAGCAGCGAGGTGCGGGTACCCATGACCGGTGGGCCCGGGGAGTCCGGCGGGGGTGCGTCATCCAGAAGGTCCAGAGCCAACTCCCACAGCCACTCCCATTCCCACTCACACGGACATCATTCCCACTCGCACGGACATAATCAGCCCCAGCACCACTCGCATACGGAGCCCGAGGTCGACACGGCTGACCCTGACCTGGACTCCGGGGAGCCCAGCACCTCCTTTTCTGAGCTTCGCTACCTCTTCCGCTGGCTCCAAAAGAGTCTTCCGTTCCTAGTCATCCTATGTGCTAAACTGGTCATCCAACACGCTCTTGGTAAGTAGGAGATGAACAAACAGCATTATTAAAACTCTCAACACAAGGCAGCTTGTCTTACTCTTTCTCCTGATTCACCAGGGTTAGCGGTTGGGGTTGGTCTCTTCACAACTTTTCTGTATGTGAACAAAGACATTCAAACTCAAGTCTTTCTTCAGGTAAGTCATGGAAAGGAAAACACAATTGTGTATATTGCATTTATGTGCATTGTGCTTATGCTCCTAAAACCTGAATTTGCCATGTGTGCCATCAGGATCGTCACTCAAAGCTGCAGTGCCTATGGCTGCTCCTCTTCCTGAGCTCCTCTGCCCTCCTGCTTTACTACACCTTTCTCACTGAGACACTTTACCATTGGTAAGACTGAATCTGTCATCTCACATCAGCTGCAAAGCATCACAGTAGATTATGATCCACCTTCATGCATACAGTTAATAGTCCTAAAAAATCAGAAGTTTCTGAAAGGTGACTGTGCTTTTCGTTAAACCAAATGTCTCCCTCGCCCCAGCCTCATCTTCCTCAGCCCAACCATTGAGCCCCTGGGTTTCTGGGAGGTTCTGTGGGCCGTCGGCATCACCAACTTCATAATTAAGTTCCTCTTCATGGGGATTAAGTGCCTTATCCTGCTGCTGCCCTCTTCACTGGTGACCTATAGAACCCAGGTAAGGAAGGATGGATTTCTTCTTGGGATTGTTTTTTTGTTTAAAAGTTTGCTGTTAACGAGTGACTCGGCGATCATGGTTCAAGTCTACTGTGTGTGTGTGTGTGTGTGTGTGTGTGTGTGTGTGTGTGTGTGTGTGTGTGTGTGTGTCTGTGTCTGTGTCTGTGTCTCCAGGGGCGGTGGCTGATGCTGACTGAGGAGCTGGGTCAGGTCCAGCAGGCCATGGCTCCTGTTCCATTGTGGTTCCGCTACCTGGTGACGTACCAGGAGGTGGATGGCACCCCCGGACTCACCCTGGGGGTCCTGCTGGCTTTGGTCTACCTCATACTGAAGGTGATACCGCTGGGATTAGACAGCGACAGTTCTTACTTGTCCTCATGGAAAAACTGCCTGAAATAATTTGTCCAAGTCTGCTTTTTAACTTGTTTCTTTATTTATCTCTCTTGTAGCTTTTAGGATTGTATGGACAGTGGACGTCTTTACTGAAAACTGTGAGGATATTTCTCAAGGGCGAGGTACAGTGGTGAACAACTTCCTTGTTAAATAGTTAAGGTTTGCAATAAGACACCAACCAAGAGGTGTGTTTTGGCACCGCACGAAGCGGAGTGCCGAAACCAGAGGTCCCAGCCTATTTTTTTTAGCAGGAACAATGTGTTGTCCCTGCCATGTTGAGGACAGAAATTTCCTGTGACCCTAACACTGAAATACTTGTGTGTGTTGAGGGTAAGCCTAAATCAAACCAATATTTAATTTTTTAGGATTTTTTTAGGAAATCAAGTTGCTCTTTTAAGCTGGTCAGGCACAAATCAGGGAGGCAGTCGCTTCCTCCTTGCTGGAGTTCAAGGAGTGTTGGAAAATAACAATCACATTTTATCACGGTCATTTTGTCTGGTTAAGTATTTTTCAAGGGACCCCACACATCATTGCATTAAAAAAGAAACAAAAAAGTTAAATCTGATAAGCAAAGTGACACATAAAAGCATTATGAGTGGTGATTTTCGGTTAGCGCAGTTAATAAATTAACTGTTATTCGGTCATATGTGTGCATTCATCGAGTATTATACAATGGCTCAGCCAATCAGAACTGAGGACTGCAACTATCTATTTTCTGAAAGCGTTTTGTTTTTGTAATGGTTGTTCCTCAGCATACGGGGACAGCAGCCACCAGGAGCCAGTGCAGTGAGGCTGGAGACGTCTGCCCCATCTGTCAGGGAGAGTACAGGGAGCCTCGGGCCCTGCTCTGTCAGGTAAAACCACCAAAATATATGGAGTATAGCTATGCTCTCATACCTACACACACTCAAGGACATCCCTACTGGTAGACAGAATAACTTGTAAATGGATTTCTTTTTAGAGCACCATACCTAATTACCACTTTCCCCACTGCGCTGTCCTCCTGAATCAGATGAAGTGATGTACGTCCGTTCTTTTCCTCTAGTCATGTACTGTAAGAGCAGGACAGGCTGACCTGCTGTTGTCTCTCCTCCCTGCAGCATATATTCTGTGACGAATGCATCGCTCTGTGGTTTAACCGGGAGAAGAGCTGCCCTCTCTGCCGGACCGTGATCACAGAGAAGGTCTACAAGTGGAGGGACGGCGCCACGTCTCCCCACCTGCAGATCTACTGACTGAACGTCAGGGAGGAGACGGAGAGCCTTTGGGTCCGGGACATTGTTATTGATACGTGTTTGATATGTGAGTTTATTTGGCAGACAAACCCCATTGACATGTAATGTTGTCCACACTGTTCCTCTGTTATTTAAGGGCTGTGCCCCCTACTGGCCAAGGCCAGTAAGGACACGTAACTTGCACCTTGGCATGCTCTGGGTAATGAACCAGGAAGTCCCTATTTGTCACTCTTACAGACAACTGAAAGTTGGATCTCTGCATGCCCCTCTAGTGTTGTTTTGTTTTGCTCTTTTCCGTTGTTTTATTGTTTCTCATGTCGCATTGTTCATCTTTTATTTTGTCTGTAGAGGAACAAGTAGAAAAGGTCCTCATGGGGCGGGAAATTCCCAGTGTTTCTTCTACTTGTAAATATGGGTGCATAACAGAAATATATTAAAAATGGTATTTTAATCAGATTTCTCCCCACTCCTAAGTTGGATCAAAAGTGCACCCCATGAAACCTTGTTTTGCTCAATGTTTCTAAATGTGTGGTACTTACCAACACTTGTCTGAATTGTAAAGATAATTGTGTATGTGTCGAGGTAAGCGTCCACATCTCCTTACTTTGGAGTCTGTGCTTGCTGACCTCTACTCCAGATGTGTCCATCTCCAACTAGCAAATTGCAAAGGTTTTTAGGAAGCTGTAAAGCCCTACAGTATGCAGTAATATCCTGCAGTCCAGTAATGACCACAACTTTACCAGCCTGCTTCCAGGTGCTGAGGCTGGACATAGGGGGCTAAAGAATGAGACACTTAAGTAATGGATAAACATAGTTTGATTTTTCAGACTTTTTGCTTTCAGCTTTTGGTGATTTTTTTTTTCATAATTGTGAAAAAGGATGCAAGTGAGCTTGTGAGATTAATTTGATTCACACATAAATTATTTTTCTATAGAGGTGGTGTAGCCTCCTTTTTGTAAAAACCAAAGAGAGGGAGAAGCGTCTATTTTATTACAGTAAATGTACTGAAATCATTTCACACTTTTTTGCAATTTTTTGTGCATTTAGATCCACAAACTATCTGAATAAAGATATACAAATGATTGAAGTTTGTGGCTTATCGCTGTAGGTAGCAAATGGACAGTCGTGCATCTGCTGAGCAGTTTAAGTGTCATAAGAAAGTAAATGGCTTTAGAAAATTAGCATGCTTGTTGAAATCAGACTTGTAGGAAATTGAAAAACTGAGTTTGTAGATCTGAGGCTTAATGGGTAGACTGTTAGTATATAGAGTTATTTTACACCCACTAAGGCCACCCATATTAGGATGCAGGAAATAGATAAATAGAAAGTGGAACAACGCAACAAAAACTACAACTATGATTTGGGAAACAAAAAGGAGCTGGAGAAAGAGGAGTTGATGGAAAGAATTAAGCAGTGCAAGTGAAAAAGCACTGCACAGCAGTTTTATGCACAACCATCTCTCGATGGTTGTGCATAAAACTACAAGTAAAGCTGAGCGTGTAAAGAAGAACTTGGGAGAAATTGAGAAGCTACATGAGAAGGTAAACAAGAAAAAGATGAACATCTGGATATCAACTATGGAGAACAACGCAGAGAAGAAGGGATAGTAAGGAAACATTTGTTTTGAAGGAGAAAAAGACTGAAGAGAAAGAAATTAAATTAAATGCTCTTCATTTCAGGCTGATTAAAGTCCAAACCAATAGCAGGAACTGAAAAGTGAAACACAGACACACACACAGAAAAGGAACAATGCTACCTTGCCAATTCCTGCTCTACTGCCCTGGGACAATTGTCTCAGTCTCACATTAACCTCTCTTTCTTATGTGTTCTCAAAATATGGATGTATGAACACTGAATCCTAATTAATTATAAGACATCATGCTCTATCAGGCACTCAAAACTAAAGTGAGAGTTTATTTTTAGCCTTATTTTTTGTGCAGTAATGCAGCCAATATCAAGGCTAGAGGTACTTAAGTTAATGCGATGAAAGATGAACCCTTCAAAACTTGATATTAAAATGTCCAAAAGATAACATGAAACTTCGTCAAATTACAAATGTCCAAAATCAACACAACTTGTCACTTTCCTTTGCACAATCAAATCTAGGTTGCGCTGTCGTAACTTTCTCAGAAACAGGACATGTTAACCTTTTTTTTTTTATTTTGACTTCATTCATTCATTATGTACATGATACATATTAACATTTCCTCATCTCATGGAGCAAATGCAGGGGGTGGAAAAAAAAATAAAAATCGGTGGATAAAATGTTATTCAATGCCCATCAATGATTTGAAAACGCCCATTCGACCCAAAGCTGATGGTTCAAGTCAGCTTAGATGGGTGTTCTCAAACGTATCAATGCGGAGGATGCTTCTCAATGCTCTAAATAGATTTGACAGTGGACCCCCAATAGGTTGACATAGGCATACCTGAATAAAAGCAAAATCTGTCATTTCGTTTGTCATTTTCCCAGGGACCCCGGTACACCCTTAATAGCTTCTGGATGTCCCAGGACCCCACTCTAAGGAACCGCTGTCATGACCACACTCAGATCATATCACAATCAACTGGAAGAGCAAAGTAACAGAAAATGTACGTTCTGGATCCATTCCAAAGCATTCCATACACATCAATATTATTTACAAGCTGCAATCTGTCAAGAAAGGCACAACGCCATTCCCACTGGTTTTTGCATCAGTTTTTCCCAATATGTTGCCCATATTTCTCGCACTGCAAACAGACAAACTGAATTTCAAGTTTTGAGTAAGATATCAAACAAAGATATCAAAATGTTTTGTTTTCTGAAAATCCCCCTTGAATATGATACTATGCTGCACAATAAATATTCTAAGACATTTAGGACACCGTCCCCAAAAAGAATAAAAAAGCTGCATTTTTGCTGTAAGAGATGCTCACTGGAATTAAAATCATATACACGCAATACTTTTATGACAAAATAACTCTCCGACATGAATGACATAAATCGAGTCGTTTACAGATTCACGGCTGCCTGATCTACAGTTGACTACATAATAAATACATCATTTGCATAGTGTGAACGATGCAGTGGAAACAGAATGGCACTTGAAATAAATATACATTGTAACAAATCACCACAGAAAGTCAGACAGGAGTAAAAGAGTGGAGTGATTGCTCTTGAACGTAACACAGTTGTTGCACCTAGGACCAGAGCCGTAGAAGCAGAAATCAAACAGTCAATCAGTCTGGTCCAACACTGATCCATATTAGAACCTCTGTCACTGCAGCCTTTACAACCTTACCTGCATTTAAACACAAATTAAATACTTTGCAAAGACAACTGACAGGAAGACATTATAATGCTTGATGATCAAATATGAGTCTCAACAAAATCTACTTGATAGAACATGTTAGTTGATAGAAAAATCAGCCACATCCATCTATGGTTGTTTACCAGTGCTAAGTTGCGGCAATTAGTTCATCCAGCAACAAAAATGATTTGGTTTATTGAAACAGTGATTTTGGTCAATCAATTAAACACCAAATATTTGGATATTGAGAAACATGAGGGAGCTGCCCAAACATAGGCTAATTTTCATTATAGATGTTCATGTAAAAGGGCTATAGCATAAATAATTAACTAGGAGAAGGCTGCCTTCAGCTAGCCTAATTAGCATCATGGGAATCTGCATCAGACAGACCGGTCTACTTTGGGGCAAGAGGCTCGAATGGCTTGACTCCAGAGGCTCATGTAGCAGCTTCAGATCACATAAACAGGTGATACATCTCAATTCAAACAGGATTTAATAGATGGTCCACTCATCTAACGCTGGGTTTATCCCTCCAACAGAGAGCCCTATTACTTGTCAATGCACAAGAAGCATATGCAATCACCCAGGCACGTAAGACATAAATGTAGCCTGAATCAATAAAAGGCAGTGATAAGAATTTGGCCGAGTGCATTTAGGATCGTCTGGGCTTGAAATGAACCGACGCGCTCTGAAGTTTGTTGGTCTCCTACCATGACAGTGGCAATAAGGCCACGGGAATAGATTGGTTAAAAAAAACTGCTGCAGGAATCATCAGAACGAAGCGTAGGAGATCTAAGTGACACTCAAAAAGGCATTTAGATTCTGTTTACATTCAACACAAAGAAACTGAATAGTACTTCCAGACAGGCTTTGCTACAGACAGCATTCCAGTTGGACTAGTAAAGCAGTGCCAGCATTTGGTATTGATTGCGGTGGAAGTGATACTTTCAGCTGAAATCTCGCTTCTATCTGTTTATAGCTGCTTTTTTCTGTGAGCCGTGCTCCATCCACTCCTGACCACACGTTCAAGTGACACAGCAGTGAAAAAGGCAATGTGATTTTCATCTTCACATGGAAGCGTTGAGGGAGAACAGTCAAACAGGAATACTGTGTTCATTGTGGAATTATCCAATATTTCTACCTACTAATAGTGTAACCTATAACCTCTTATCACAAGGTGATAATAAAAAAACAAACAAAAGAAGCCTGGCATCTTGACGGGGGAAATCACCACCCCCTTTTTAACTAATTTCTCTTTACACAGTTTCAGAGATCACACTACCATCTCACTCAGTATGATGGAGTCAACTAGCAGTAAACACTAGAAGTAACACTGTCCAGACTCAAAGGTAAGAAGCACCAGTATATCGTAGGATAATGCCAGTCGAGGACACTGGAACCAGGCAGCGGCTCTGCCCACTCATCAGCGACGTCATCAGTCAACGTTCAGTCAGAGCGCCTCTCTCTCTCTCGCAACACTCCTCTGACTGGCGAGATATCTGCTGTATTTGATTGTTGATTATCTGCACTGGGCTGAGGAGGCCGGGCTAAACCAGGAGGAGGTGGGAGGCCGAGAGGGAGGGAAGGCGCTGCTGGAGGAGCTGGTGATTGGTGTCGACAGTGTCAGTCAATTGTTTAATTTCTACAAGTCTCTTTGAAAGAAAACAAAACCAAAAAAAAAAAAAAAAAAAAGGAAAAGAAGGAATTAGAAGAGTCCTAAGGTTCGGAGGCGAGCCGAGCGTCATAGGTTCATCCGTAGATGTTCGGGCCGCTTGGAGTTCATGGGATAAGCCTGCTTCTTGAAGGGCCCCGAGCCGCCGCCGCCCGCAGGCTGCCTGATGGGGAGCGGCGCCGAGGCCTCGGAGCTGCTGCTGCTGCTGACGTCCATATGCTCCACGGCCGACACCTCCATGGGTTGGTCCCCGGAGCCACCGGGGGAGAGGAGGGACGGGGCGCCGGACAGCGCGGGTCCCCGGGGCCAGCAGTCCCCGCTGGCAAACTTCACCGGACTGGGGAGACAAGGAACAGCAGAGAGCAAGGTGAGAAACATTCTTTATTCCTCTAATCAAGCTACACTAATAATGACAGCTATAGTTTGGATATGTGATTCTCAGCAACTCTTTGTTTTTATCTGCTATACTCCCATCTGATTATTGCTACTTTATTTCTGACTTAATGAAGCAAGTACAATATACAGCTTATTGCAAATGGCAAAACTTCAACATATGTAGGCTACATTTCAAACTTTGCCTTAATTCAGTTTGTTAGCAAAGACACAGCTTGACTTAACTAATATTCTTTCCATGCTTTAGTTGACAGCATTAAATCTTTCGTTTTGTAAACTAAATGGACAAAAACAGCAGGTTTAAGTGGCAGCTTAGTGCATCATTGCACCCAAAATCAACCCAAAACAAACATTTACTTGTGTGAAAATTTTACCAAGCCCTTTCTTGTTCTTGAAAACTGAGGGCATCAAGGTGGGGAGGATTTGCAATGGCAGCAATCTGTAAGTGATCAATGTAATGTGAAACCAGAGACAAAACAAACTGCTGTTACCTCACAGGTGTTCTCGGGCTTCCAGGGAACTTCCGCGGTGACCGGACCTTTGGCTCGAAGGAGAACTTCTCCTTGACGTTTTCAAGCACAGATGGGGCTACATATGTAAAACCCTGGGGAGGGACAGGGTTGCAAAAGAAAGAGATCATCCGAGTCCACCTCTTCAAAGACCCGTCTTTCCAAAAACAACCCACAGCTGATGATGAGCAATGAAACGCTGACTAAACCGTATCATGCAATGTGGTGGAACAGTCAGTGAAACTTCCAGGAAAAGGAACAGGACAAGAACAGATGGGATGCATTAACTTATTCTCGTAAGAAGTAGTTGTTGAAACGGAAATAAAAAACATTAAGTCCAGAGCCTGCCTATGTTTGTACAGTATGTTTGTGTGCAGACAACACAGAAACAATAAAGGGTTTTAATGCCAATGGGCTGCATTAAAGCCCTGTACTTTTCCTTTAAATGCCCAATTGAGAGTTCTTAATACAAGAACAGTATAACAGTACAAGACAGTATCTGACAAGTAATTATGAGTTATATATAACTTATATTACTTTGATCTGAAGGCTTATGCTTAAATGCTTGAAATGTTTTTTAGACAAATATAAATAGTATGAATTGTATGATATATGTATGAATTTCTTTCCAAAGCCTCTTCCTTTCCATTAAGGCAAAGGGTGGCTACTTTAAATAATCTAAAATATGAGATAGTTTTGATTTGTTTAACACTTTTTTGGTCACTGCATAATTCCATTTGTGTTATTTCATAGCTTTGACGACTTTACTATTATTCTAAAATGGGGAAAATAGTAAAAATAAAGAAAAAATGTGGTGTGTCCAAACTTCTGACTAGTAGTGTATATACAAGTTAAATATGTATTAAAGCTTTGGTGCATCTACATTTGCACTGTTCATCAGCATTGGAGAAAACTGGATCTGTATTTTGAGTCACAGTGGAACCTAAATTGTCATTTCAAGAAAAACCTCCTAGATTTGGGCCTCTAACGCATAAGACAGCAAAGCAGCGAGGTCCACTAGTTGGCCGGAGGTAGTTACCCACCAGGAAGACTTGATTGGCACTTTCGCTGAGTGTGGAGTCGTCGGGGCTGTCCACCGGGGTCTGGCTGGTGAACTTGGAGTCGAACTGGCTGACGTCATCCGCCGATTGCTGCCAAAGGAAGCGGGACTGTTAGTCACCTGGCTGACCCAGGTCACAGAGGATGCTGCCGCATATAAAAGTAGCACTGTTCATTTTTGGAGCGCTCCGCCGGGGGGATGCGGGACAAACTCACCAGGAAAGGCTTGAATGGAGGCTCTACTTTGCGGGCGAGGAGGTCGTCCCAGTTTATATGCCGGAAGAATGGGTGAGCCTGGGGGGCAACAGGGACAGCAGCAGGGTTTGCACTCTGTTTAGGAAGCTTCTTATCCACCAGTTTGGGTTATACTAGACAACCTGTATTTTTTTAATATGGCAGGAACATCCCAAGTGGCATTTTATTCATTTCCTAATTTTTCTATGTGTTACTGTTAAACGTTCCCAGTTTTCCAGGACACATGGGAATCAGGTTTTCAGGATGGAATAGAGCAGGCACAAAGGTAGGTTTTCTTAGCTGGCGAGGTGAACGCATACATCGGCTCATGACTGCGTTTCCACAGATGTATTTACCTGGACTTCTGAGGCGTCCCCCGGTCCAGCCCCGAGTCGTGACGAGGCATTGCGTTTCAGCAGCTGAAAAAGAGGATTTAGAGACTCTGTTTCTCTGAAGTTGTGTCCCCAGAATGTTCAACAGAGACAACAGACAGTGAGGTGTAGAGCAGAATGAAAGCATTTATTTTTTACCTTTTTCAGAAGGTCCCTGGCTTCTTGTGTGAGGTAAGGTGGAAGGTTGAGTTTGCACTTTAAGATTTTGTCGATGGTCTTCTTTCGGTTTTCGCCTGTGAATGGTGGCTATGAAAGAGAAGTGCATCATAAACATTGGTTGAGCAAATTCATCCTAAAGCAAGCACAGATTCTGTACAGTCCTATGCCACATTTGCGGAAATGACGTACAGTTCATTCTGAACACAAGAAAAGGATTGTTGGAGTTGGGTGAAATGTTACTAATAAAATACTATTCAATAAAGAACAGATATGATTTGTAGAAAATGATGTTCTGAAGTGCTGTAAACTGTGTTGAAGTTTAACAGCGCAAAGGTATAGAGGAGTGAAATATCTCACTCCTGACAAGAATGTGCCTCTTGATGACCACAGCATTAAAAAAATGCTTTTGGTTGTTGTTGCTATGGGAATGATGGTGTGCACTTACTGCTCCTGTCAGCATGTCATACATGAGCGCTCCCAGACTCCACCAGTCCACCGCCCGGTTATGGCCACTCCTCATTAGGATCTCTGGAGCCCTGAGGAAGGAGAAGTGAAGGACAAGATGATACGATGAATGCACCGCACTGTGTAAAATGTGCAGCAAACTCATTATCTCTGACTCTGTCCTCAAAATGGCAGGAATGCGATTGAACTCTGAATTAATCCAGAAAATTCATATAGACGTAGTGACGTACATGTACTCTATGGTGCCACAGAAGGTGTGGGTGACTGTTCCGTCGTGGATTGACTCTTTACATAGACCAAAGTCCGTCAGCTTCACATGTCCTAGAGGGAGAGGGGGCCGAAAAAAGAACAAGAGAGAGACTAAGCATCAAACAAGCCGTGGATGAAGCAGCAGATTAGCTGATGAAAGAATTTATTCTCAGAATAAGAAGCTGTGTGTGAACTGAACATGTAACGAGGTGTCAGTTCTTTCTAACCCTAACCCACTCAAAGTTGCTGTACCGTTGTTGTTGAGCATAATGTTCTCAGGCTTCAGGTCTCTATAGATGATGCCTTTCTGGTGCAGGTGACCCAGCGCCATCGAGATCTCAGCCAGGTAGAAGCTGTCAATAGAAAAAAACAAGAGACTGGTCTAGCACTGAGTGACATTTTATTAGCATCGAGTGAAACAATCTGTTCATTCCCCCACCACCTGTCACTGCCATTATACCCTTTCGATCAATTTGTCATTTTCCACTGACATAATATTCCATATATTCAACTGCGCCTCATATCTCTGCACTCAAGGTGTTGTGTTATCCCCACTGTCATTCGGGTTATTCTAGGAATAGCAACTCAGCACTCCCCTATCGTCTAGCAGCATGCATGCTTTATGTAATCACCACTTCCATCTCCAGACTGTATTTACACAACAGGAGAACATGAACTGTAGGTTCCAGTCTCAATTACAACCGACACCACACCGCCTGAGAAAAACGCTGCTGCGCATTGGCCCGTTTTCACACCATGCATTTGTAAGCAGGTTAAAATCTATGTGATTCTGTATGACACAGCTTTCACAGCCGTCATACTACACAACTGGCAAAAAACAGTATGTTGGCCAACACACAGAGCAGAAAACACACCAAACAGCGGCTGTCTTGCTACAATAGCTTAGCCTACTCACCCATATGTTTCTCAAAATGTCTGTAATTTTCTTACAGGATATGTGTTTCCTTGTGATGCTGTCTGAGTTTTGCAGGCTATATTTAAAGTACGACAGTGTGCTGTTGTCTTAACTCAAACTGCTTGCTTCCTGTTTGACTGAAACTCTTTGCTCTACACGCGTTTGTTTACTTGCTGGCCACACGATGTTTGTTGGCATTAGTCTGCCAGAAACAACAGTGCCTGTCAAACTGTACGTCTGATGTTCAACTGTAATCTGTCATTTCTGACCGTGATTAATATGTCAAGACAGGAAAAAAGACCTGTGAGAGATTGTTTGCAACATGGAGTTTTTGTTGGGATGCCCACATTGCGGTCACTTGAAAAGGTTTTAATATTGTGCAGACTTGGGGGCCGCTGACTTGAAAATTTGTGCACAAACAACAGAGGAATGAGTGGTAAGGGAGGCAGGACCCTGTGCCGATTAGTAACATGAAACTGTCTAACATCCCTGCTTTGGGCCTGGACTGGCTGGCTCCCATCCATTTTTTAATCAAATGAGTCAAAACTGAAATGAAACAGTGATGACCTCTATTCCAAAACAGTATGTAAAGGATCCATTCTGTAAAGGAGTAGCCATTTTGTCAACCAAGGACTTAAGTTATCTACTGTCCTTGTATAATTATTTTTTTGCTATCAATCATTTTGTAAATGAGGTTTTTTCAAATTATGTAAATCTCACATTGGCGCAAGACTCAAGCATTTTTCTAGTTAACCTGTTTTACTGCAGCATTTTGAACGAGCATTGTTTCATCTCCAAAACGCACACAGGACAACTGGTTTGCTACCAGAGTGACAAACAGACTAACTTACCATGCTGTGTCCTCCATGAAGATGCCCTCTCTTTCCAGTTGCATAAACAGCTCCCCACCTGCAACAACCACACACAAAATCTGTCAGTGAGATGAACGCACAGTTGGAATGGAAAACTGTTTTGTTACTGGATAAATGAACCTCCATCCCATTTCCAGAGTGTACACAATGTCCCATGCTGATCAAACAGCAGAATTAGAGTGAATTAAGTATGTAGGATTTGGTCACAGTCCTCACCGCTGAGATACTCCAGGATGAGGTACAACTTTCCCCCAGTCTGGAAGGCATAGATGAGGTCCACAATGAACGGATGCTTCACCTCCTCCAGAATGTTCCGCTCGGCTTTGGTGTGGGCCGTGTCCTTTGCATTCCGCACGATCATGGCCTGGCAAGGGACAGACGAGCACACAGGGTCGGGGTGTGAAAACTATTCTGGCAAGAACTTAAAAGGCTGGTTGGCTGGTGACAAGGCTTCATCCTCAACTGCAGAGGTAGAATAGGAATCAGAGCTCCTGCATGGCAGCTACAGTAAAGTCCCATTAAGCCAATAAACACAGTCATTACCCAAACCCTCAGCCTTCTGGGAATATGAGCTGGCCTTTCAAGCAAAGACAGGAACCAGCACCGAGTCAATTACCGAAAGGAGGCCAAGCTGTACAGAACAAGCAGCCTTGAGGTTTCATTGAGGGAAAGTCCACTGATGCTACTATTTTGGGTGGTCTGGTTTTACTACATACCTGAAAGCACCAGGCATGTCACTACTAGGGCAAATGTCAGTGTCAGAACAGAGTGTTTGTTTTGTTTTTTTGGTAATGGGAATTACCAAAAAATACCACACCTGACAGACAAACCCGAGTCAAGACACATTCCAACTTCAAACAGAAACCTTACCTTCTTCAAAACTTTCATGGCAAATATTTTCCCCGAAGTGGCACCTGAAACCTTCCGAACTTGAAAAACCTGGAAAAAAAAAATTTGCATAATGACAATCAAAATCAAAAGGGATATTTACACTCACACTTTATAGTTGATTTTGGTGCTCAGACATCATTAGAGTCTCTTGTCCATTTGCTGTGTAGACCAGTTATTGTCTTATATGCCTCAACTGGGGTTTGAAAATTACAGTTTAACATCCTGGGGACATTCCAAAAACTAAAAAGAAGAAAAAAATATTTTTTTTAGCATTGACATTAAGTTCAACAGATGCTATGGTAAGCAACATATTCTGCAAAGTACTGAATCAACAAGTCATCATTATTGATGACTTGTTGGCAGACTACACTTCCACCAGGGAGTGCTTCGCTGTATACCCACATAAACCTTGAAATCAAAACCTTTGATATGCAAACATATCAAAACAAATGACACTGTGTGTCAAAAATGTAATGTAAATTACTTCTTAATCATCATACCTAAAACAACTTAAAGTGATGATAAAGGTCATAGATCTCTTTGCTAAGTGAAAAATGCTTCCAAAATTAGTGATGTGGACTTTCAATGTGATGCTTGCAAAAGAGAACCTAAGAACATTTTCACAGCTCTGAAAGGTCAGGAATACCGCAATATGTTAACATCAAAATGAAAACATGATAATAAGACTGAATGCTTAATGAATCGATGTCTTTATATTTTCACGAGTGACTAGACTCATATCTGGAATTACATGTGGTACAAAGTGGTAAAAACGCAGAGAGGAAAATTCATAAAGGACTTGAATTTGTATTTGAGCTGGATTTGTCACAGGTATGAAAACATTTCCGCGCTTAGGAATCAGATGCCTCACCTTTCCATAGCCACCTTTTCCCAAGACTCTCAGCAGCTCAAAGCACTCAGGCCTGATCTGTTCTGTCCCCTTGTTGACGCTGTTCTCTGAGATTTCAAACTTCTCACAGTCATCCATGTTACTGGCAGGAAAGAAAATAAATCACACTTAAAACAAACACTAACAATATAAACACTATTGTATACAACAGTGTTTATAATTTCCTAGATATAAAGGAATATTATGTGAATAGTATGTGATTGATTGGCATATCAGTTTGGGCCTAATTGTGGTCATGGTATAACTGTGAGGGTAAAATAATTAGTGTTGTGGAGAGTAAACAGCTAAGTGAGTGACACCGCTGTGCATTACAGCAGTGGTTCTCAAACCTTTTCATACAAAGAACCCATATATAGATCCACGTTAGACATGAATGTTGCCATTGCCCAAAGAAACCCCATCTGAGAATATTTTTGTTATTAGATATGACTTGATACAAAATTATTTACCTGTCTCTACTAAAGATGGGGCGCTAACAACAGCGGATAAAGGGAACCCTATAATCAAAACACTCAACCTTATATACATTCTCACTTTGCTAACTTCTAGTCATTGAAATAACAGTGAAATTAAGCCATTCCTCGCTTTGTTGGGGGCCCCCCTGGAGCCCCCTGGAAGTCCCTGGTGCCCACATTGTGAGCCACTGCTGTACAATATGTCATGTACTCACAATTCAAAACCGCTGCACTGGTCCATGTATTCACCGATTTGGCCCTGAGAACAGAGTAACAACAGGACAGAAAATCATGGCACATAGGAATGCGTGTCAGGAATGTTATTTACAAGCCAACCTCGCCTTCTTCATAGTTGCATTAGTCTTTGCGTTATTACATTGGGAGTTTGATTATTTTATTACAGCCAACTGCGATTTCCCCAAGAACCGGATATAATATTTAATGTTTGGTTGTCAATTTAACAACCGGGAATTAAGTCCAACTCAAGGACAGGTAACTACTTAAATTATTACAGATAGCTCCTGGCTAGGAAATGAAATCATTATTTCTAAGTTAGACTGATTAGCTGATGTTGCTAACTAGTAAGATAATGAACAAACTAATCTTTAACTGGTCCTAACTAGATAATTTGGTCAGATTGGAGATGTATGTCATGTCAAGTGTGGGATACGGTGCGATAAAGTCGAACTTAGTGGCTGGTTGGAAAGCTAGCTAATTGTATGATGGTCCCTTTAGCTTGTGATCTGGGTCCATTATCGGACACTATTTTGCTAGCACTGCCGATATTTCAGCCTGTTCGCCTCCTTTCCAGTTAGGTCCATCACTTTTGTCATTATAGCCACCAACAAACCACTGATTAAGAATGCCAACGTAGTTGTAAAACCACGTGTATATTTCGTTCGTTCATGTTCTATTTTTCTTGCGATGGACGAATACCGATGCACGTCCATCATCGGACAAGCAGCTAAGCCCGTGGTTCATGCTCAATGCCTTTTATTGTTATAGCCTTTCATCGGCATCGTTTCCATTTCTTACACAACTTCGTTGACAAGATGGGAATCTGGGCTACAGTACTGTCCATTCATATAAGGCTAAACGGTATCTGGGCGGGAGCGGTGTCAACCTATACAAGGCTTGGGAGCCGGGGACACAAGTAACCGCGTCCGCCAATTGCTCGTTCGGCGCCTGTTTAAACGGATGCACTTGTCCGGCAATTACATTGACTTTGTACTCCCATATGTGCGAATACTGTTACAAAACCTGGCACATGCACTAGTAAACATGTTTAAATGCCGTGCTGTAACTGTTTGAGTGGGACTGCCGTCCAAATTTCGCGGGAATAAGGAAAGAAGCACGTCAAACGGGGACGAGTCCGATAATGGATGTCTTGCTGCGAATGCTAGCAAAGCAACACAGGCCTCCCCTGCTTGCCACGCATTGATTGCTAACCGGCTAGCTAACGGCGTTAGCTTCGACGTTAACGTTAACTCACCCCATCTTCAAGTTCGTCGTCAGACACATTCTCATCCGGTTGATCCAAATCGATGTCGAAAACCCCCGCCATGGCCGCGGTCCTTCACAGAGTATTTAGACAGAAAACAGAGCCCCGGTCCCCCGCCTCATGTGAGAGACATTACCGTTACAACCGGCTACAGTAGAAAGCATGAGCCAACATCCAGCTAACCAAAACAACACAACAGAGCAAAGCCTCTAGTGTCGGCCACCGGCACTACTCGGCTCGGTTTAGCGCCTTTTGCATGGCGGCTAACCGGTGAAATGTGGAAACACGTTAGTTAATCAGAACTGACCACTGTAACCTGTAACAGTTAAGAGTTAAGAGTTAATAGTAAAGATAATTACTAACAAAAGGGGAAATTCACCCTCGACAGGATTCACATGGTCCCATAATGGTCCAGGACAATTCAGTCAACTGCCCCAGATAATATTTTATAGACAAATCCATAGTATGTACGTAGCGTCAAAATAGTGTAAAGGGAAAAAGTACAAATTGACGCTTTTCCAAATTATATCTCACTCATAGTGAGTGTGGTACTGAGTAGTGAGTTCATAGTTATATTTTATATTGTTCTTAATGTACTTTGTGGTATGTTCTATCTCCTGTGATATCCCAATAATACTCCTAGGGATTTATAGATTTAGGCCTACTGTGGTATCTGTAGCCTATAGCAGGATCCTTCTAAAATGTAGGCTATTAGAGGATTACCATAGTTCTTTTTGCTAAGTGTGTGAACATGAACAGCTCTCCCAAAATCCAGTGTGCCAAACATTAGGACCCTAATCTGTGATGTCAGGAAGTGAGCATTTTAAGTGGGAATTCATGGTAATGTTTGTTTGAGCTTTTAAACTCCCAAATGAGCTTTATTGCATTAAAAGCCAGGGGTGGTTAGTGGTAACAGCACTGAACCAAGAAATTGTGGGTTAGGCCCTTATTCAAAAAGTTCCCAGAAAAATGAGGAATAATTTAATTTAATAATTATCTTACTCACTAGACAGCACTATGAGAGAATGTATGAATGACTGTTTCGATCAGAGGTTTCACTCCCCCCACTGTTACCTCCCCACCTACAGTACAGACAGTCATTTTATAATTCTGAATCATTGTGAATTTAGTGCCTTGTGAGAGCCACTTGTATACAAAGCCAAAATTGTTAAATCAAAGAAACATTGGTGAATTGTGTTTATGGTGGATAATTGTTTTAACTGTCTGTATCTCTCGTTCATATTAGGCCAGTGTTGAGCTACTGAGTGATGGATCAAGTTTAGTACATCAGAGGTTAAGTCTCTGTTTCACATTTGGCTGTACCAGGGGGAGCTGGCTGTAATGTGCTCAACCTAGTCATAATCAGATTATCCCTCTGTGATTCACTGCAGTGATTGTGCACAACTTCCTTTCACTGCCAGTAGATGGCAGCAAGAATAAGGGAATCTGTTTTAGAGTGTGAAGGCTTTTTAAAGAATACTAAAATATTTCATTTTAAAGTCTCTGTATATAGCCATGCTGTGATGAAAGACATTGATCCAATTCAAAATCCTGACAGAATGTCAATACATGACTAATTTTGTGTTTTTGTAGAAAGTCATGGCTTGTTGCTCCCTCTAGTGGTTCAAATCTCCATTTAGGACTTTGATATCATTGAGTACTTCTCGTCCAGACGTTACCAAAGAACGTATGTGTGTTAGAAGATAAATCACTCTGTAGCAGAAAACTGGCCCATCATATGGTCTGCAAATATAGACATATCCTTCAGGCATGTGCTTTCCTCCTCCTCGCAACTTTTCCATTAACAGCAGTAGCCTACACAGTAGACTCCACGCCTCCCAGTGATGTTCGTGATACCCGGAAACAGGAGCAGAGTGAGAGCTCTGTGCTGTTGGCTCCTCTCAGACACTATTGTCCCAGATCTACATAAAGTCTCTGCTATCAAGCTCTCCTCTGTGCCTTCCCTCTCCCTGTGTGGCAAAATGGCAAACTGCATCTTTCAAAATGGAAAGGGAGGCCCAGATCAGGTTGGAATCAGGTTTTCAGGGTCATGGCCTGAAGAGATCTTGACAAGATTCTGTCAAAATGTTCAGTCAAATACAAAGATGACGGATGCCTTCAGTAGCCAACCTTTTTTGCAAACAAAAAAGAAGTTAAAATTGGGAACCCATCTTAACACCCAAGCAAGCTGGCTAATTTTGTAGCTATTTAGGAAATGTTGGCTCATGATGTGAGTTGGAGGACAGGTGCAGCAATGTGAAAATGGTCAATAAGCAAAAGAAGAATATGATTTCTGATTTGTTAAAGTATAGAAAACCATATGCCTAGTGCCTAGCACCTCTTACATAAAGTCAATCATAAGTACAACACAAAGCAAATATTTTATGTAAAATATTTGCAATATGTTCCAAATACAACATTTCAAATGCATTTTAGAATCAGTATATTTTTCATTTAGTTTAACACAGATCAACCCCAGATATCCAAAATATTTTAATCTTATTCCAGCACAATTGTAACAACAATATACAAATGTTATTCTAGAACAACTAGAATAAAATGGCTTTTATTATTATTTATTATTAATATTTTTTAATTCATTCAGCACAGATTGAACACATTTATATCAAATAACAATAGAAGATTTACTATGACAATACTAGTTGTGAACCTCTTCTTGGTCATTTACACTACATTTGCATCAGTTTGATAGCAGTTATACTGGCTTATACAGAAACAAGGTGGCTGTAGGATATTGACAATCATATTGAAGGAAAATGGGGGGGAAAAAATCTCAATTTCTTCATTCAGGCCAGGAGAGGTGGTTGCTCCCAGAGTCTCAGAATATGATTATTCTTAATGACCGTGGGGTAAACAGGAAAGCCAGTTGGAAGTACATATTAAATAAATGTAATCTTCAGCAATCCCTTCCCGCAGCCTGTCTTTTACTGCAGGGGGTTTGTCTGAGATCTAAAGACCCCCTGCGGGCCAGTGTTGCTTTGAGTACTGCCTCAATTATATCTCATCGTTTGTTTTACTTTGATTGCCAGGCAATCGAAACCAGCTGCACTGGGTAACAGAATATGTTTTCTGTGCATGTTTCCTGTTGTGTTTTGCTTTGTTTGTTTACAACAGAACAGACTAGACATTCCTAGAAAGTCACAGAACTCTGTTGTGGGTCGGTGTGATGGCTTGGGGTTGGGAGTCCACTCAGAGAAAACCACTTTGCATATCAGCTGACTGACGTGTTCTCCTGCTCTGATTTTGTCATTGATTTAGAAAATGGAGGCGATCAGCATGAAGAACAGGACTGATCAGTACTCCTGAATGTAGAATAGTGCAGATTACTGTTTTTTTTTTCGGAATCTTCTACTCCCAGACACTTGTTGATGTTGGTCAGATGAAATTCAAAAATGTTTAACTCTGTCTCTAAGAAGAAGAACATTAAATAATCAGTATCTATGCCATACCACAATCTCTTGTCAGTGAATACATTACATTTAGGGAAACTGAAATGCCCAGGAACAGACACAGCTACTCCTTTCTTCTATTTATAGAGCTGATCACCAACAACACATTATTCAAATAATCTGCTACCTGATTTGGGTAGTTAAGTGATTGGAGGGCTTGTATGAATGTATGAAGCTTTAAAAAATTTTAATATTCAGAACTAGACTGGAACATAATTGAAGAGGCACTGCTGCCTGCTCATGCTTGTGCATTCATCCAATGGGCGAATGGATGGAGCATAGATTTGCAGCAAAATTTTCGACCTAAGTAAATGTTATGCCCCAATTTGCATCTCTTTTATGTGAACAATGAACAAAGAAAAACAGTGCCATACCTTTCGATTCAGTTATGTTCTATTACCTTCTGAATAATATTTACTTTTAAGGACTTCTATCGCCAACCAAGGAATTACAACAACATGAACAGGTCTGGCACAGCCTACGGTGGCCTGTAACTGACATAAATACATTTTCACACATTTTCACAATAGAGACAAGTAAGCTAGCTAATTAGAGCAGAGATCCACCAGAAACGTCTAGTAAAGAGGTAATATATAAACTATGATGATACTGCTTTTTCCTTTGCTTTCTTGGCTGGAGAATGGAATGTGTTGTGACGCCGGTCACTCACTCGTAGCACTGTCCTCTATTGTTGAACAGCTGAAAATGTGAGTAGGTGGAGGAGGTGGGGAAGTTTATTTTCCAAAACAGAGTGCAGGCCAGAAATTGAGTTTTGAAAGCCAGAAATCTCAGCACCTTGTGCTATGGGACAGTAGAGATCTTACTTATTGCCCCTTTAAAGGGATTCAACATCCACAGTGGCCATGATACAGGAACACATGATGTAGATATTGAATCACCAATGTCTCAGTTGGTGTGTTGGATAAATGATGGTGAACTGGCAACATAGCTGAATGAAATAGCAAAAAACATTTGGAGTCATTTCCTATAATAAAGTTATTGCCATTAATATGTCTTCCTGGAAGATTCACCATTGTCAGTTTTGGGGAACATGAAAAGCAGGTAAGTAGGAGAAGAAAATCCTTCTCTCCTCTGGAAATGTATGTGGGTTTAAAACTGTGCTTTCAAGCAGAACTTCCAGAAAGGTGTTTCTTTTTTTATCATGTTACTTATCATGCGAGACTATATCCACACTCGCCACTTAGACGTCTGCACTTAAAGAAGTTCCCCTCTTTGGTGCGGGAAGGATGGCTGCTCTGGAAGACTGAGAATTGAAAGTAAGTGCGAGCAAAGTGTCTTCATTGTGAAGGGCAACGTGATACAGGTTCAGTGAGCTGTCTATGGAGGATTAAGGAGGAAAAGGTGAGAGCAGAGAGGACTTTGGAAAGCAGAGAAGGTTTTGCAGAGAGGATCAGAGGTGTTGTCACTGAAAGAGCAGAGCAGAGAGGATCGGTATATTTGTAAAAAAACAAAAAAAAACATCGCTGGCTTTCAGTGCAAACGGGTGTGGAGAGCGAGGGATGCAGAGAGGAAGTTTAAAGGACAGTGATTAAGATAGATGCTGCTCAAAGAGGGTTTGTAGTTAAAGATGCTACATTTACAGATTGCAAAGGCAGTAAACCCATTTTGGTGGAATGTCACTGCCAGCAAGTCAGTTCATATGAGCTGTGGATGCAGCGTGTTTCTTGTGTTGCCGTGTCACAGTTGTCTTTGGCTTTGTTTGCATGTTGTGGTCGTACGCAGTGCGCTGACGGGCAGCTCGGTAAACAGACCCCATGCAGTGAATGTGGACGTGGCTGAGCTCTGACAGTGATGCTGTAAAGGCTAAGAGGTAATGTTCATAATAATGATTTGATACTTGTACAGAAATCCCCCCCTCCTCCTCCACAGAGAGGTCAAAGGTCAGGCTCAGCATCCTTGGAGCTGGTAGGGATTCAGTGTTGTGTTCATGGACGCGTCAGCAGCGTGGGCACTTGCTAACACGAGGTTTGAACCCAGGTCGTCTGATGAAGGATGCTCTTTCTAACCACTAGGCCACTCTGCCATCGATGTATCTTATACTACAAAAAAGCTTTGTTAAAAAAGACATATTTGGAAATGTAATCAATTAAGCATTTGAGTTTAAAAAAAAAAGTTAAAGAAGTTAAGTTACAGTTAAAATAAATTGTGTCACTTCCTCTTCTACGATGGATTTCTCCCAAAAGTGCAAAATAGTGAGTCTAGAAAGAAGCCTTTGCTCTTTGATTCTGAGGGACTGACAGAAAAAAGCTGACATTTACCATTGAAACATTTTCTCCTATCAAACTCCATTGTACTTACGCTGGAAATAATACCATCAAACAACAAAATGGGCCCAGAAATGTAAGGTACATCACCAATAGCAGTTTCTTTTAACAGTGTGTCTTAGGGTGGATTTTTCCTTTGATGACAAACTGTAGAAGGCAACCCTCTTCCTCATGGCAGAATCCAGAATTGGCCTATAGGTTGCCACTACTGCTGGCTTTGTTTAGCTTATGTTTATTCATTGCTTTCACTATTAACCTGAAAACCACGTTATAAAACAATTACTTCCCATTAGCATTTTCCCCACCCTTCAAGAATCTAGGTGTTCCATCTTTTGTTGAAGCACTGAAAATAACTTCAACCTTTGTCCGTAGATGCGGGTATTGCAGTTTTTCCGGTCCATTCTAGTATTGCTTGATTTGCATTTACAGTGTAACAACGACACATTCCCAGCACGGGTATGCTTGGAATGAAGTGGGAGAAATTCCAGTGTAATATTTCGGAGATGGCATCATTGCTGTTATGACACAGAAACTTGCACCGACATGTAAAGCTGTGCTTAAGCCTTGCTCAGCGCCTGGGGATAAAAACTGTTACGGAGGATAGAGCGCATTGTCAGATTTCAAGCATTCCACAGGTTGACCCAGTGACGTCTTGTCAGATCAAAGAGGTGTGTGTGTGTGTATGTTTGAGTATTGGGTACTTCTCTACATGTTACGCACACTCGGCTCTGGCGTGCAGATGCTTCACTCTGTTTATTTATAATGATATACATTGACTTCCCATGTGTATCTATGACACAGCTGAATGACGCAGGTTCCTTGGCAAAACTCCTGGGACAACAAGAGGGAGAAAAGGGAGAAGCAGAAGCATGACAAGCCATTCTGTAGGCCTGCAACAATGACTCCTCTCTCCTCATGACATGTAACCACATAAAGAGAATGGGATTTTCTGTCTTCAACCCATGAAAGAACATATTTAGTATTTAGGAACAAAAAGACAAATTTTGAAGTGTTTGGGACAATACTGGAAGAAAAAAAACATTTGTCATTCATAGTTTTCACTGCAGAACAATGAAAATGTAATAACTGAAGTGGATTCCAGTGAAACGCAGTGTCATTTCTAGAAGAAAAGGCAGGCGGAGCAGTTACAGGGATGTGTGTGTTTCGTCATGCTGCCCTGGCATTGCCACCTGGCACTGGCCATTAGGCTTTCTGCCATGTTGGCAGTGCGTGGGCAGGAAGGCCAGATGCTCTTGCCTAACTGTGTTCTGTTGAAATGCCCACACATAATGTAGTTCAACGCGGCACGGGGAGAGGGTTTTGTTGTGTCAAACTCAATCTGACAAATAATATATCATCGGGAAGTAATGGTTTGAATAAAATGAGTTAAATAAGTGTAAATCATACAACAAAGGCCCGCCAAGTGCCTGTCAATACGTTTAGTGAGGCACTGGATCATTCTGAATCAGCCTAGTGATCTAATTTAAATGAGCCCAATAATATCTCTATACTCTCAGATGGAATGAATTATGAAGGCACAAAGTCTGAAGCTGTTGATAAGCTTGTTTGATCTTGGCATGCCGAAGCCACAATAAAGGAAATGATTATTTTGGAGCTGGGACCTCTCAGTGGTTTAACTCTCTCACAAGTGGTTATGGTGTGTGTGTGTGTGTGTGTGTGTGTATGTGTACAAGCGTTTGAGAGAGATATCCAATACCATTGCAATGGTCAGTTTAAAATAGATGAGACAAATGTGGATTTTCTTGATTGCAAGGTGACCCATGTATTTTTGTCTTGAGCTGAGGTTTAGGCTGGTGTTGGTCCGACTGCTGACATTTGATGCAGCAAAGCTCAAGTTTTCAAGTGAGTATTACTCTCCTGACATGGTAAAAAAGCAGTTATACTATGTGTGTTTTTCTGACATATGGTGACGTAGTTACAGATGCCCTGAGAGAGAATCGCATTTTTTTTTTAAATCTTGCCTTTCAGGGCTTCCATATGTAGCTGTAAATAAGAAGGTGACTAAACTACGTCCTCCAGTCAGTGATCATCATAAGGCGACAAATCATGAGCTGGGAATTATATGGTTCTATCTGATTTTTTTTTTTTTTTAAATAAAATTGGATATATCCACATATTTGTAATATTTGAATGTTACTTTGTGTTTGTAGGTGTTATTTTTTTTTTTAAAGAAGCTTTTTAGCTGACATATTTAAAAAGATAGAAAGTACATTAACACTTTTTTCCAGCTGGTTTGTCAAATCTTTGATGCTCAGTATCTCAGAACTGCACTCCACCCAGACAGAACCTGATCATTCCAAACTCACAAATTACAAAAATCAATTGTAGTTTCAGAAAAGGCTGTAATTTATAATTTTTCCCCTTAAAAGACCCTATCCTTATATAACCTACATCAGTTTGATACCACATTGTATGATTATGTAGCCTGCTATGAATTTACAAGACATATGTCAGCCTACAAATGTGCGTAAACTCTATTCTGCAAATAAAAAGGAAGGTAATCCCTGGTTACATACCCAGAATTTATGACTTTATTTTGTTTGCACCTTTCATTGAAACCCACCAACATGACAGGACAGTCCAACCTGTGCAGAAGGCGCTATCACTGGTGCATCTGATCTGCCTGCTCACTCCACTCCAAAAAAAACCCACAAGGACCTTAATGTGATTCTGAATTAGATTTTTTTTTTTAAACAAAGCAAAAAAGAAAATCCACATGGTCAGCATAATTTAACGAGACAGAGTGTGAAAGGAATTAAGTGGATAACCAAATGCAGAGTGGGCTTGTGGGTGGGTGGGTGACTGGGGGGGTGGGGTGGGGGGGGGGGTGTAGGATGAAGTCAGTGATATTTCAGCATCCCTCAGTGGTTAGGCTGCTGACAGGGAGGAGGAAAAAAAAACCCTGGAGAGAGAGGGGGGGCGCGGGGGGGTTGAGACGGGCTGACTCATTGTGCCAGAAATTAAACCAGAGCCACTGGATTCAAACTGTAGATGTACGGCACATGGAGAGATGAGCAAGAGAGAGAGAGAGAGAGAGAGAGAGAGAGAGAGAGAGAGAGAGAGAGAGAGAGAGCGAGAGGACAAAAGCAGTCTCATCATTTGAATATCAGTCCCCCAGCCTGTTTGGACAGGCAGGATTTGCATGTTGGGTTTTTACCCAGAGCCCTGGGGTGGGGAGTGGTGAGGCGCGGTGGGGTGAAGGTGTGTGTGTGTGTGTGTTTGTGGGTGAGGGAGGGGTGTGGGGGGGTATAGTCTTCTTCTTCTTCATGGCGGTCTGGGTGTGGCCGCTTTGGGAACAGGCCTTGTGTCAACAGGGACTGACTGCATCACTCTGGGTCGCATAGACCACATGTGACCTCAGGACAGAACATCACGCTGCTGCTCTGCGTACACAGCCATGTCGGCTTCCTTGTTTTGGTTTCACACCGTCACCACAGATACACCGTCTCAACTGTGTGAATCATGGGAAATTAATATAAACCTGTGTGTATATTCTGCATGACTCTCGGTAACTGCGGCATGTATAAAAATATTCATAAGATCCATTTTGAGAAACAAGAACAGCAAAAATGCTAACTGAAAATGATTTGTTGCTCTATATTCCATTCTCAAAAATGTTAATATTTCATAACCAATTACCAAGTGAACCCAAATTTCATAAATGATTTTGCACAAGGAGTAACTTTTCTTCAGATGGTGGACTGTTTGCTTTTTGTAAGAAAACATTTCATTTTTTGAATAATGTTTAACACTTGCTTACTTGCAATACTAGTTAAAATTTAATTTTAAGGTACGAGTGTGTAGCATTCAAACAACCTATAATAGGCCTATGCAACAAGAGCACAAGCGTAGTTATGATTCACCATCATCGAAACCAAAGGCTGGACTTGGAATTTGAAATGGAGATGATGTCAATGCGGAGAGAGCAAATCAGTAATGTGATAACCGTTTGGATGTGAAACATTAGATGGGGAAATCGGAGTGTGATGGACTCAATATCCTCCTTGTCCCTCTCCTAGGCTGACATGTGAGATTCTTTGGAGGCCTGAGGGTCAACACCGGCCCGGCGTGGTCAAGACTCATCACATAATGAACAGAACCCAATGCACTTTTCAACAGACTTTATTTATAGAGAAACCAGATTGAAAAAAAGGGGGAAAAAAAGAAAACGGTGCATACACGTTTAAAATAACCCTGGTACAGACATCTATTAGACAAGACACACAGGCACTTACACATAGAAACATAAACAGAGTTTCTAGACAAACATGCACACATACACACACACATACACACACTTACATTCAGACAGGCATGCCAAAAGGGGGCTCCCTTATGGAACAGGACGTCCTGAAACTGCCAAGAAAAACACACTCCCTGAGCCAGCAGGGCCATTCCAATGTTATCCGATGATTTTGCTTTTATGACCAGGAAAAAGTTTGACCCTTTTGCACTATTCTAGAAAAAAACACAAAAGTAATTTCTCTCTCTCTCCCTCTCAAAAAAAAAAAAAAAAAAAAAAAAAGAAGAAGCTGGGGCTTTGTGGCAAAAGTATCCACTGGTCAAGCCACCATTTTCAGCTTCGTATAATTACCAATTTGTGGGCCTTTAGAAAAAAAAAAAAAAAAAAAAAAGCACCCCCCTCAGGAAAGTTGTTCCAATAAAATGCAGCCTCGAACAAAAAAGCTGCGCTGTATTGAGCAACAGAGGAAAGTTCTCAGTGAAAGAGAAGAGGGAAGTGTAAAAGGGAAGGGGAGAGCTGGGTGAGCACTGTGTGTACCATACTCGGGACTGGGTGTCACAATGGAATGTGTTGCAATAAGGTGTGTACTTTCTGGATTCTCTGGAAATTCAAGAGGACAGAGCCAAGGCTTTTGAGACACGCACGCATGCACGTACGCCAGACAGACAGACACACACACACACTCACACACACAGAAGCACATCGACAATCGACAAAACACTACATCTGCATTTGCAAAAACATAGTTCCCCACATAAAACCCACATAAAAAACCTCACAGACGTCAGCGTGGAGGAAATAAACAATAGACCGATGTCTCCGACGTTTCACAAGCGGTTGGGATAAAAGGGGAAGTGACATCGCAGCACACACCTCCGAATGGGAACTGATGCTGACTGAAGACAATGACAAACAACAGAGGGAGGACAAAACAGGATGCTGGTCAGATGAAAGAGCCCGAAATGTCAGACAGCCTACAGACTGTTGTCGCCTTGCAATCTTAACAGCCAACACCAGTCTGATAAGCTATCTGACAGGCCGAGAGAGTGACGGACATGCCTGAGACACACACACACACACACACACACAGGCATACGTACATACATCCAAAAACAGAACAAAAAAAAAAATCCTAATCCTACTTACTGTGAAGGGAGAAAAAGAGTGGATTTGAATGCTGTGAGTGGAGTTGGTGCAGCGCGCAGTGCTCCGCGCGCTCAACAGTACCCCTCTGTTTTGAATCTACTCGAGTGATTCGTCTCCTGGCTCCGTGACTGGGGCAGTGCAACGGGTTCATTCGAGGGTTCAGCCGAGGTAACGGCACAGACGCTTTTCACTGCGCGCTGAGGTTTTTTCCTTTTTCTTTTTTTCCCTCCCCCCCTCCCTCCCTCTCTCTCTCTCTCTCTCTCTCTCTCTCTCTCCTCGTGCCTGCTCTAGCGCCCACTGCGCTCAGTCCAGCGTAGCACAGCAGCGGCACAGAGAAGAAGTGGAGGAAGAAGCAAAAAACAAAGCACATTTCACCGACAATTATGGAGGAAAAAAAGGGACTGCGTATACGAAAAGCCAGCTGACGGTATCCAATGAGCAAAAAGCGCCCCCCAAAAAAAACCCATATTGATAACATAAAATGCTGTTGTTTTTTTTGAGAAGTGCTCATGTAATGTTGAACATGAGCATGGTGTCCTCATCTGAGATTTTACAAGGGCTGGGGTCAGAAGAGGAAGGAGAAAAAAAGCTCCACGGACAAGTAAAGACAAAGGAGAACACTTACCATAAGCCCCAAGCCTGTTATTCCTGACATAAACTGTCTCCAAGTTAAAGGGAACAGCTACTATCTGCTATGCTAAGACTACCAGACAGCCTCCTAGTCTATTAGTGGAGCACAATCTGGTTTAGTCCATAAAAGATAAAAGGGAGGGCAGCAAATGTGGCAGCCACGCAAACACAACCTACTATCTCTCTCTGTCTCTCTCTCTCTCTCTCTCTCTCTCTCTCTCTCTCACGCACGCACAGTCGTAGGTCTGATTCAATATATGGCTGCATCTGGTAAAGTGGCCCCAGGCTGACTCATGTGCTCTCTTCCTGGAAGCAGAACAATAAGGGCAGACAAAGGGACCAGCAGGGTGATTCATGGCCGATTTATCAATTCTCATCCAAAAGTACCAAGATGAGCCTACTGTACACACAATAGAAGTGGTTGTCTAAAGCACCATGTACAGGTTGATAAAGTCATTAACATCTTCACTTTGATTGCCTTACTACTCTACAGCATGTTGTAGAAATGAGATGGGCACGATGGCTTTAAAGTGGACACAATTATTTACAGTCCTTTTACATGCCTTGTCTAGCCACAGCGCATTGCCATTATTGCACAACAGTCTGTTAAAAGTAATAAATATAGAACATCATATAAATAAACTGGGAAATAAAGATAATAAATAGGTAAATGAGGCCTTACACAAATAATCCAATCTTTGTGTTGGTGTTACAGTACAGTCACAACATAATCAAAGTAACACAGCTTAGCCAATCTAGGGTTGATATAAAGTGGCTCTACGGTTGTAAGACTTTAAGGTTCTAGTGGAAGAAGAACAGAAGAACTTAAGGCCTTGCTGAGGAGAATTAGTGCCAGCAGCTTCTTCTCACATGCTGAGGAGCTGCCAAAAGCCCATTATGGATGCCTTAACCACACTACAGCATACACACACTCACACACACACCAGCAAGCACCTACCTTAAAAGAGAACAAACCTGGATGTCTCTATCAAATGAAAAGCGTTCAATAGCAAGTAAATGGAAGTCCAAGTTCAACGTAAACATGTTGCTACAAAAACAATATAGAAACCCAATGGAGGCCAATACTTTGGCACCCCACGCTTCAGATAATGGTGGGGCATCGGCCTGTAGGGGCCTGGAGGGAGAGCAGAAATGAGGGAAAGGAGCGGTGCGAGCTTTGAGGGAGCACTGGGGCTTCTGAAGGAGAAGGCGAGAAGCTGCGGGGACGGGAGCGCCGGCCTTCACTCCGTCTTGCCCTCCGACTGCTTCTCCTGCTGCTTGCGCTTGGCGTAGCTCTGGGCCATGGAGTTGACAATGGAGCAGACAAAGAAGCATACCATGATGACCACAATCTTCTCGAAGAGCCACGACAGCCAGTTCTCCTCCTGCCAGGAACCACAGAGAGGACAGAGAGAGAGAGGAGAGAGGAGAGGAGCGCTCGGTCAGCAGGCTGAGAGCCACCACCCCCCGACAACACCCCCACAACCCGACTCCCCTCCGGTCCCACTCCTGATGCCGAAGGCTAGGTGGGGATCCAGCTCCATGTGCAGGACAGATAGAGATCAGGGGTAATAAAACACGCGGCAGCCCCCGCCGTCCTCCCTCCTAACGCCCCCACTGACCCCAGCCTGCAGCCTGCCTCCACCAAGTTAAATTGCCTCGCTTCTCTCCTGTAACTGCAGGAGGCTCAAGTTACAAGAAAAAAGGAACATTGTTCTAGAAATGCCTTAATCTCTCGTTGTGCAACTCAAAGTCTATCCTTTTCTTTTTTGTTTTTCTTCTCCCTTCTAGTAAGCGCATGAGAGAAGAGGTGAAAAAAGAAAACCGTTTTCAATGAATCACTTAGAGCGAGAGAGAGGGAGAGAGGGAGGGAGCGAGCAAAAGAGAAGAAAAAAAAGCTTTCAAAGAGAGATAGGGCTACAGCTACAACTGGCTCTTTTTGTTCTAGACAGGGGGGTTTTGATGGATTGTCATTGGCGGGGGGCCCCCGCCCCGGTCTACAGTCAGTGCTGGGTTCAGGCGGGGCACCGAGCGCGAGTGTGTGTGTGTGTGTGTGACACAAGGGGAGTGACCACACTCACACACACACTCCCAATTGCTAAGATGGAGCATGAGTCAGCACGCCCCGCGCTACAGTAGTACAGTTCAAAACGGCGAGCGGAGCCAGACCCCACACTGGCCCCTCTCCTCCTCCCTCCCCCCTTCCCCCCCTCCATCCCTCCCTCCCCTCCAGCCCGCCCAGTGCAGCGCTAGCCCACTCTGTCATTCTGCCACTGGCCCTAAACAAGCCTCTGTAATCTACAGTATCACTACAGATTATAGCATCAGAAAGATCTACTGGCACAGTACCAACACTAACTCCTCTAAAAACACTACGGCAAACAGGGAAACATATGAAATTAAACAAATAATTCTAATCAAAATGTTGAATTAAAAGGAAGCGGCACAGGTAACGGGGGGTTGAAAATAGAATTGTGAGAGCGAGACAAAAAAATGGGTCAGAGATAAAAAAATTTAAAAAAAAAATCAAGACAGAGATAAAGAGAGGAAGGGAAAAAAAGTAGAGGGAGAGAGGGTGAGGCAGAAGTGAGGGGGCCGCATTCTTCTGTTGGCGCTCACACGTGAATGAATAGAGGTTGTGAGAAAAAAAAAAAAGGGGGCTGTGAGGCCCCCTGTACTTACGGCTGGGATCCCCTCTCCAGAGCGATGGTGCAGCTTGGCCTTCTGGGCCTGCAAGTACTCCCTGAAGGGCTTCTGCAGTGCCGCACCCAGCACTGGAACAGCACTGCCTCCACCAACACAGAGAGAGAGAGAGAGAGAGAGGGGGAAAAAGAGAGGGAGGGAGGGAGGAAAAGGAGGGAAAGAGGGAGGGAAGGAAGAAGAGAGAGAGGGGGGGAGGGAGGGGGGGAGGAGGAAAGGAGGGAGGTGGGATGTAGGGGAGGGGGGGGCGACACAAATCACGTCACATCATTGTTACTCACCAGCCCAAGGGCAGCAACAAAGGGAGGCATGCTGTCCTACCTCCTGTACAGTGTCGCTCTCCCCCTGCTCCCTCTCTCCGAGTTGAGAGAGACAGAGAGAGAGAGAGAGAGACGAATGCGATCCCTTCTCTGCTCATCCCCACACACACACACACACACACACACACACTTTCACACACACACACACACACACACACACAGAGAAAAAAAAGTACAGAATGTACCACAGCTATACTAAGTAGTGCGGCTCAAAAAAGGAAAGAGGAAAAAAAAAAAATTGAAAAAGAAGAAGAGAGGAAAAAAGTTGGCTTGTCCACATACGGCAGCAGCGGCGGCGGCAGCGGCAGCAGTAGACACCCACATTCTCCCGCTTTGCTCTCTGTCTCTCCCTCTCTCACACATACACACACTCAGGCTCACACACATACTCGGCTCCCTCTGCCTCGCTCCCTCTCTCACACACACACATCGGTGAACCCGTTCAACTCCCCTGCAGTGCCTCCTCTGCCGCTGCAGCGAGGAGAAATGAATGACTTCTCAGAACTCTCACATTTATCACAGGCGGTTCCTGTAAGAACTGGTTTCAGCCAATTAATGAGGAAGTGAGTCGTACCCGAGCTGTGTCATCACTGGCTGAGATCTGGGGGGGATGGCCCACAGGGGGAGGGCGCTCCTGTAAGACGGCCCATATTAGGAAACCCTTTACAAGATTTAGCCACCAACTACAAGCATACTACTCACCGCCCCCCCACCCCCCCACCCCCCCCTCCACTCACACACACACACACACACACAAAGAAAAAAAAAACGAGAGACTGAAGAGAGAGAATGCCCTAGAATAGCGAATCGGTGGCCCATCCCTAGGTTGGAGTTAGTGATTAATCACTAAACAAATACATACTAAAGAGCTTCACTTATGCTCTTTTGTGGCTATACACAGTCAATTACATCCCGTGAGCTATTGTTTCAAAGCATTCCTTATGCTCCACTTATACGTCTGTCTTTTGTTAATGGTGGGGAGGCATCATCAAAGCTCAGGGACACATCAAAGATCTTAAAAGCAGGTTTGCGTGGGCAGGGTAATGTCACATACTGTTGAGTTTATAGCTGATAACTTTCTCTTTAGGAGGCAAGTCATTTCCGCACAGCACACACACACACACACGTACGCACACCTATCTCATGGTGAGAAGAAAAAAAAAAAGAATGAGTTTACAACAGTGAAGCCTTTTTCTAATGATTAACTTCATACCAAGTAATGGATATCCTGCATGTGAATGGGCATAGAACAGACAGGAAGTCTAACAGGAGAAGAATGAGACAGATCGAGCTTTAAATTACACAATAGAAAATTGCCAAAAGACACACGTATCAAAAATCAACCGAGAACTTTTTTGGAGGGAAAGGAGCCTCTCCTATTCCCTTCCCCCACTCCACAAAATTCTGAAGATTTCCATACACAGAAACTCACCAAACTAATTTAAATACATAAACAGCATCAAAACCAGTTATTTGTCTGTACAAGGAAAAGAAACATTTGAAACTATGCAAGAAATACACCAATTCAGCAGATTAAAGCAAACTGGCGAGAACAAAGAAGCAGAGAAGCAGTTTTCAGAAATGGCGGGCGAATCATCCCCTACACGATGAGCAATACTGAGTCATGAGCCTGGGCGAATCAACCAACAAAGAGGCACAAACCTAGCAGTCAAAAACACACTTTTAATACCTCAGGAACGTCTCCTGGTCTTTCTGCTAAAAAACTGATGATTTTGAACTTTTTGGGGATTTACTTTCACTTTCTGCAGAACTGTGAAAATGTTGGATTTGAGTATTTCTACTGTAATTGTGTGCATAATTTACCCGTAAGTACCTGAAAAACTATGTTGAAGGTTATTTTGTGTGAAAGAAGTTCAGCAAGGATATCTGTCTTAGTTTGAGAGGAGCCTAACTTCCTGTTACCTGGAGTTTATGTGAGAAATCGATGTGATTTGAGCATGCATGAAATATTTGTAATAAATGGTATTGTCTTGAGTAACTGCTGTTGTAAAAGTTGCTGTTACTGTTCAGTAAACGTTTGGAAATTTAAAATTCTCTAATTTGTCTCTTTCTGGGTTGTGTTGGTGAGGGAGGGAAAAGCTAGTAGCAGAAATGTATTACAGCCATAAGAAGCTGTTATTTGGTAAACAATTAGTCTGCACTGTTTACCCAACAGCTACTGAACAAACCTTAACAACATGCATTTTGAAATCCTGTGCTTTATGGTAAACAGTAACAGAAAAATCTTCACTTTCGCCTTATTTTCCTGAATGAGACTCTGAAACATTGTGGCCCTCAGAAACAGAGAAATAAATCAATTTCAACAAAATAATTTACAACACTTTTTTGAAAAGGAGAATGTCTGATTTTCACACTGTAAAGACTCTTTAAAGTCCAATTTCTGTATTAATCTTAAAGTCTCATTTATATAAAAAAGTGAGATTGCTTCCATTCTATGCAAGCATATCATGGCATTTGCTCACTAAAAATACTGCTGTAGAAGGGTTTGCATATTATTTGAGTCTTGTTCTTGATTAACAATTTCAAATGTACTCATGCCTTTAATAATCGGTCTACAACATCCTTGATAAAAAATGTGCTTGTGATTACATTAAATCTACAGTTTTTGTGTTCAAATAGTTTTTTCTTCCATATAAATGTGACGGGAAAAGGGAGAGAAACTGACCATGGATCCTAACATTGACTAATGCTATGTGATATTTCAAAAGAAAAATTCTTTAATTTATTTCATAAGATAATTCTCCTTTTTTTGTGGGTTTGCATTCAAAAAACACAAATGTACATAATAAATCTATCATGAATTACAAAAACCTTGCAAGTTAATTACCCTGAACAGATCTATATAAAATGCAGTTCTTCTCACATTCTTCTTTTAAAAATAAGAAAATGGGATAGTTAAAAAAAAAATACTAATAATAACAAATAAAACGTAGGAGTCTTAAAATGTAGGTGGTTTTTCAGTCATAAAAATCATGCATGTGTGGATCCTATCAAACTTTATAACTGTTGTTCTCCAAGTGATTAAATTACTTCCAGAAGTTGTGCAAAAAAGCATAAAAGGGCTTCACTTGCCTGGGTTATAAAAATTATGCCTGTTCTCAGTATATATGACTAATTATCCACGTTATATCAGTACAGCATTATATTTGTATAGCTGTGAATATTCTTAAACATAGCCTCAGTGCGTGATAATTAATTTATTAGTGGCAGTCGTAGGTGACACACAGGCTCCTAGATATTTAGAGCAAATGATCTCAGCTCTATCAGCTGACACATTTCCATTCAGTCACTAATAATCAAATGCATTTCATTCAATAAAATTAAATAGATGAGCCAAAAATTAAGTCTCTGGAAGCTATATTAGATGCAGCAATTCCACTGTAATTGATTCATTTATCAGATGTAATTAACAATCTCGTAAAAACTAAAGTGTTAGACATTAACAAAATTCAAGCAAAGGCTTTTTAAACAAAAGCAACATGCAAAATCAAGAGAAAGTCTGTAACATTATTGGCTATATGTGGCAAGTTTAAACAGCAGCTCTGCAACTCAAACAGCTATGGAGTTTTATTATTTGTTGGTACAGGCAGAAAACTGTGTTGGATTCCTTGGGGATAAAGATAAAAGTTCAAAGTTGCTCAGATAAAATACAGAAAGCAGACAATGAGTTGACATGTACTGTCCATACACACTTACTGTCTTTGTTCAACTTCTGTGCCATCCAAGCATGCAAAATTGCTTTTTTCTAAAAGGAGAATACCACTTCATTCAAGAAAATATGCTTCTTTTAGCCTAGGACAGTTTAATCAATATTTTTGAACATGAACAACTCTTTCCCAAAGCTACAGTAGAAACCACAGGACCAACGCTATCTTACGATCGTAGGTACCAGTCACTTTTTCCATTTTTCCAATTCATTCTCGATGGAATGGAATGAGTACATGTGCAACATCACAGATTTCTCAAAGAAAACTGTTTAACTATTTGCATATATTTGAGTAGTGAAATTGCAGGGGATTGCCCTTTAGTGGACTATACACTAATTTTGCATGTAAGGAAAATTTAGGTGCATCAAACCAGTGAGGCACTGTATTTCAGTATGAGATTCTATTCTGAGGTAATGAGGAGACCTGACTTGGTATTAGCTCAGTATCATCATCATATTATTATTATTATCAACATACACATACACACACACACACACGCACACACACACACACACACACCCACACACACACTCATGTTTTATGTCCACATAACAAAATAATGCTAAATATTGAGGATGCAGATATTTTTACATCTCCCCATCCACAAAAGATTTGATCGCACCACAAACTGACAGTCAAATCCTCACTGAGCTTCCTAAGGATGAAGCATAAAGTATGAAAATATTCCCTGCATGCCAATCAAGGACTTTACGGGAATCTCCACACCTAGAGGTAGCAGACAGACATTGTTTGGGAAGAACAAAGATGTCTTGGTTAAATTTTGCAACCAACCAGGATATGGCATCTCCACGGAACAAGCTGCGCCTGCCATTGTCTGAAATGGTGCACTAATGGCTGCCCATTAACCAGGAAAATAGGCTAAGTTGATAAGAAACCAGGAAAGACATGAGGAGATCTGCTACAGCCAGACAAGGAGATATGGAGGGGAAACCCCACGTCTCTGTTTCCTGCACCAAGTAGCCTTCTCATTGCTGGGAGCGGCGCATGAATGAAAGGGTTAATTTGTGAGCGCCATCTCACTGTCTCATTTTTTAATGGGCTATCATTTCCTGCTGCTGTTCACACAGTATGGAGCGCGTTTAGGCGTCCTGTGTTCGTTTGGTGAAGCCTGAATTCCACAAGCCTTGAGTCAGAGGCGACCTTTGACCTGTCTGCCCCTTCTGAAGGCTGCCGGCCGCAGCTCACCCTGCCACCTCCGACTGCACTCTAACACACACACACACAGAATGCACACTTTCACGTGCTTTATGCTAATGCGCACTGAGGCACATGAAATCACAAATACAAACACAAACACACACACGAGCGCACGCACACACACACACGCCTTGACGACCTGGGCAGGAGATGATAGAGAACAAGGGCTCACATGACAGCCAAACCCCGGCCAGGTCCAACTGGTTACGACATCATCACAACAACTGGCTTAAGCAATCGCTAGTGTTACCCAATGCTCCACAGGGCCACAGTTCACACCTAACATAACAGCACTGACACTGCAACCCACACACACACACACACACTGGGGTTAGGCAGTGCTCTGACCTGAGGTACTGGAACACTGACCTCTATGCCATCCATGTGCAAAACATTGATGGTCCCACTCATTTCTTATAATCAACTCCTGGCTTGATAAAAAACAAATTGCTACGATGTTCACTTTATTTACTGCTGGAATAATGGAATAATGGAATAATGGGAAGAAGCCAGTGTGAGCTGCAAACAGCCCCTGTGTGAATTTAGCAGTGAGGAAAATTCTCATTCACGTGCAAAGCCATGTAGAAAGGTAATATCTGTGTGTGTGTGTGTGTGTGTGTGTGTGTGTGTTCCTCCTCCAGTTGAACCGGACTCTTTCCCAATGACTTCACCACTAAAGCATGGAGCCCACTCCTGGACGGAGATCCCCCTGCCCAGGGTGTTTATCACATCCCTGCTCCACAGCCATCTGTGTCAGCCTGCGCACACACACACAAACACACACACACTCCCACACACGAGCTCGGACACATGCTATCCTCTTGGGTGCCTGCAGTGCTGCCAGGAAATCAGGGGCACCAATTATAGCAGTCTATTATTCCTCTCACTTCCCAGACGGCCACATAAAACAGCCCCCGCCCGACCCTCCAACCCCACCCCAACCACCCCCCACCCAGGTCTAGGCCTGGCCTGCATGCCCACACGGACCCTCTCGGCCTGGGTGTGGAGGTGTGGGGCTGCTGGGTCACTGGGTGAGCGGGCCTGGACCTTTACATGGTGAGAAGGGGTGGGTCAGTGAGTCAGATGTGGCGACAGATCCAGACAAGCCATGCTGCTACTTATAGTAGAGCCAGAGTGACAGGCAGGCTGGAAATAGAGGAGGAAGAAGAAGAAGAAGAAGAAGAGGGGTAGGGTGCTGCTGGCTATCCGGGGAATCTCCATCCATTCTGTGATGTCATGCAGGGAGGAAAGGCAGCCATATGGAATCTATGGTAACATTGTTTCCTATGGGACGACATCTAGCTCAATAACTACTGACCCTGGCCATAACATACCGCGTCTATTTCTACTTCAATGTAAACTTTATTAGTCCAAAAACACAAGCTCACAACAGACAAAATATACAGAAAACATATAAGACATGTCGCATGGATAACGTGACTGAAGAGTTTATGGCATAAATAAGAACCCGAGTCTGTGTGAAGGTCTATTTGTAGGGTATTTGTAGGGTTCAGTACAGTACAGTACACTCTGCAACTGTATGGAGTGTGTGTGGTTCATATATGCGCTGACTGGTTGCTCTGACAACCACATAGGTTACTACGTACCCGTCAAAAACCACAACATGCCGTTTGTCTTCCGCTACAAAAAACACTGTGTTCTACTTATGCTGCCGTATAGGTGACTTCTCTACAAAACAACAAAGGAGAAATTCTGCATACATATGGCCAGTGAGGTCAATTCATGCATTTTTTTCTGAGTAATTTTGTGAATAACAGAAGCAAAATAGCAAAATAGTCAAAAGTTGTGATTGTTACTTTATCCACCTTGTGATCAGTCCTAGCTATAGGCTTGCAATTCAGTTTGCACGATGTACAGATTGTGGTTAGGATGCAGCTAACAGACAAGTGAAAGTTCTTTACATCCCCTTGATGTTCGCACATCAAGCTGCAACTGAGCTCGCTGCAAGTGTCGCAAACAAGAATGCTAGAATTACTGCAAATAACTAAATACTACATTATCTCCCAATAAAAAAAAATTATACTGACTGTGAATGTGATTAAGGATCCCACTGCAGCCTAGTCATAAGATTTGCAATACAATAATAAATTCTGTTCACAGCGGTGAATCTTTGAGTTTTAAGCAAATGAAATATTTATGATTTATGTGTCTGGAAAAAAACAAATAAAACATGGCCTCCTCGTAATTAGGATTTATGGTTTATGGTGGATTTCAGGCCGAGGCCTAACACATATTATCTACAAAGGACAATGCTGAGCGCATTTATGGTAAGAATCATGAATGATGCTCATTACTCTCTCTCCTCCCTCTCCATCACTTGTCATTGTTGTGAATTGGCCTGATGGGGGACAATGGGTCTGTTTTGGCTGAGGTGTGGCGGTGGGAAGGGGAGTGGGGGGGGGGGGTTGTTCGGACGGCTGCCCGGTGTTGTGGGAAGGGCCGGCGTCTGAGTCAGGACCTGTCTGGGTTGACTCCTCTGGCAACACACACACACATACACAAACACACACTCTTGACAACTGTTGAAAGCAGCACATCATACATTACAACGACGATGATGGGATTTACCAAACAATACACTCCAGTGGACGATGCTGATTAAAAGCTGGAGGTCACATGGTGCTCCCCTGACAAATGAGCCCCGCTAGAAATGAATCAATGGCATACTGTTTCCTAAAAAAACATACAATACATACAAGTCGGTTGCCATCTCGATGAATAAATACATTAGTAACTTCATAACCTTGGCCCGAGCTCGTGGTGGAGTGATTTGATGAGCGAGCAGCATGTATAGTATGGCACAGAGTGTGAGACTGGAGACCAAAACAAATGAATCAGGGATGAATAAAGCAGGAAGTCCTGGGATTCACACTGAACCCGAGAGGCACATAATATGACGCATCTGACCTCTCTCTCTGCCTCTCTCTCTCTCTCACACACACACAAATATACACACTTACTCATCAAAGCTATAATTACATTCAGATCGCTGTGTACCCCTTCAGAGTCCCTCAGTGTGCTATTAACCGCAGAAGTAGGCCTACAGTATACGATCTGGACAATAAGTCATCTTGAGCGATTGAATATTATTCTAAATGGCTGTGGTAAGACCTTTTGGCTTGGGGACAAACCTCTCTCTGACTGTTACTGCCCCTATATTTCTGTCAGTGCTCGGGGGCCAAGGTAATCAGAATGGGAGCGGGAGAGATGAGAAAACGGGCCGCCCCGCCGGGCCGCACATTAAACTTAACGACGGCGTATAAAAAGGGAGTCGGCCGCGATCTGCCACTCCATCCCTCACTCCCCCTGTCCTGCCCCGCTCCCCTCTGATCCCGTCGTCCTAAATGAGGCGTCTGACTGCGTTCGGCCCGGTGGAGAGCGGGGCACGCCGGGGGAAAGGCCTGATCAATGCCATCTTTGTCGGAGGGCTTCTCAGGTGACCAGAGCTCCCTGTGACTAATAGAATCAAAAATACTCCCTTTTCCGCAGATTGGGTTAATGGGAAGAATTCGCTCATATGGCTCAAAGGGGGCTATTTATAGGAGCAGCGAGGTCGTCCCGGTGGAAATGGTTAAAGGAATATATCGACAAAAAAAACAAAAAACCTCCTCAATCAATTTACCATTGTGCAACAAGAAGATTGGTAGCGGTTTCACTCTGGTATGCTCAGTATTTAGTCTGCTACAGTGCATTATGCTGACACTTGTGAGATGACATTAAGTAAGCTTGTACTGGCTGGTAAGCATACACACTGTGCTTCAGCATGCACTGCAGTACACTTCATAAATATTTAACACAGGCATATACAGTATATAGCTTCATTCCAAAATGAGATATCCACCATTTGAAAACACTGACACCTACTCCAACAAAATGATTGCTGGTATTAAAGTTAAGTCCATTATGGGTAACTATTAAAGTTAGGAAGCATCTTAAGACCTTTACTTACAAAATGGGTATGTTTTTGAGGATAGAATCATCTGCATTTTTGAAATATTGATTGAGGAAATTTAGGAAGGCAACATTTTTCTACAGTAGATATATGGAATATGGGATTAAACACTAATCATTATATTTGTCCCGCTTATTTAGACAAAGAGACATTCGTTGATCAAAGCTTGTTTGCTCCAAGTTGGCACATTCCTTTTAACACAGTCTGAAGTTAAGCGGTGACAGAGAGGACATAAAAATCCCTCCTTGCTTGGATTTGATTTCAAGAAGTAACATCGGGCCACCAAGTCACCTTCAACCCAGACAGCCCCACATTCAGTATGAAACAAAACTAGTTTCTATATGAGTCAGGCGCAGGGTGCTCAAAATTCAGTGGAAACTAGCAGTGACAGACTTGTCCCCGCTAACTCCAGTGAGATGTGGTGAGTTCCAGTATGATCCAGTGAGCGGCTCATACAGGCCCATGTTGCCCTGCTCTGACCTGCAGCTCTCCCCTGGCCTCCCTCTGAGCCGGGCTGCCTGCTGTGATCCTCAGGAACAGCCATCATGCTGTGCTGGTAATGGACTCCTGCCTGGGAGATGGACTCACATGGAAATGGGTGCATTCTCATGGAGAGGTGCAGGGTGGACCCCCCCCCGGGCCCTGTACCCCCCGATACAACAGTTGCTACTGGTTTACCTTTTCGGGGCTCAACTCTTCCTCTCTGCATCTCAATGGCTTTCTCCCAAGAGCCTAACAGTGCCGGCCCCTCCCTTGACACATCAGTCTGAGGGATTTCTCAAGCACAATACAAGACAGGAAGAGAGGCTGATTTGATGGGCCTCAATCAAGATGATGGATTACTGAGTGCAGTCATTTAAAATACTGGTGTGAAGCCAGAAGGGAAGATACAATGAGATGAAACTGTAACAGGAGGGGAGGGGGGCCTTCAATGCATTCATTTTCCCTGTCTCTCTCTCACTTTGTCTCTTTTTCCACACTCTCTCACGCACATACACAGCTCTCAACTGATTTCTCAAGCTCTCCCAGATAGGAACTAACCCCGATCCCCACCACATCCACCGCTGACAAGGTGCAGACACACCGGAGTCCTGCAGACAGTGAATCAGCACCTCGACACCCCGGCAACGCAACCGGCCTCATCATCGCCAGCGCTGTTCCCATCATGGGGGAAACCATTTGTTTTGTTTTGTTTTTTTATGTTCTCACTTATCATCTCATCTGGCTGCTGAATATGTGGTGTAAACCAGGCCAAGCCAACAAAACTCAGCCTAAACACAGCCGCACGCAACAGATCAAAGGAGGATGAGAGGAGGGGGGGGGGGGGGGGGGGGTATCTGTGTGAGGAGGAATTTATATCCTATCTAGGCCCAGACAGCATGATGAACACAGGAAAGCTCTCTGTTCCATTACTGCATGCGATGTGTGTTCGGGGCTCTTCCTGCTGTATATCATCACCTTCACTGACTGACGAAGCCCCGACCGAGATAAGAGCAGAGGAGGACAGGGAGGATCGGGCACACTCAATCCCGGATGACGTCAGTTTATGACAGCTTCGCCCGGGAAAAGCCTGAGTGTATGCGTATGTGTGAGAGAGTGAGAGTGAGAGTGAGAGATGAGTCTGCTTGCCCTGCAGGTATCACAGTAGCAGTCGAGCCTGGCACATTCTCCGAAGTGTAACTAGGGTTCCCACACCCAGTTAGACATCGAATGGAAAGGAATATTCAATGACTTTCAAGGGGTTGTTTGATGAAATTCAAATATTCAAAATTGGCATGTTTTGGGGTAAGACAGGACACTGGTAAAACATTAGGGCTGCAACTAACCGATTAATCGATTAGTTGTTTGGTCTATAAAATGTCCGAAAATGGTGAAAAATGTCGATCAGTGTTTCCCAAAGCCCAAGATGACGTCCTCAAATGTCTTGTTTTGTCCACAACCCAAAGATATTCAGTTTACTGTCATAGAGGAGTAAAGAAACCAGAAAATATTCACATTTAAGAAGCTGGAATCAGAGAATTTGGACTTATTTTTCTTAAAAAATTACTCAAACCGATTCATCGATTATCAAAATAGTTGGCGATTAATTTAATAGTTGACAACTAATCGATTAATTGATTAATCGATTAATCGTTGCAGCTCTAGTAAAAATTAGACATCCATAGGTCTAATTTCCATTGTAAGGTTTTCCTCAGAATGTGAAGTGTTGATTGAGACAGTGAGACGTCCAGAGAGCTGAGGCTTAATGGTGAATTTGGGTGCTATATTCTAATAAAAAAATCAAGTAGTTTCAAGGCTATCCGTTAATTTTCAAAAACCTTTAAGGCTTTATTTTATTTTTCCCAAATCCACAAACTTGCAAGGATTTTCAAGGCCCCTGTGTAACGCTTTTGTATGGCTGGAGAAAAAACTAGCAAATTAAAAACCCTGACTTAAATAAGACAATGAAACGGCTTGTCATATAACTGCTTCAGATCTTGATCAAAGAGCTGCTGGATATGACTACGGTGAATTTTCCTCTAACCTAAACAATGACTGGACACGCATCACCGTTCATGAAGAGGAGACATCTGTACATTAGTCACAGGACGCAAGAAATCTAACAAGTCTGATCAGACACACAACTCCGTCCGACCTGCTTATCAGCATTTGTTATCAGCCCAAAAGGCATCTGTGGAGGGTTTTATTGTGGCTTTATGGCACTTCAAAGCCAATCTATCTTCATTTATATCCCAGCACTGCTGACAGAAGGCTATAGATTTCAACTTAAATGCTCTAAATCCTAGGAAAACAGGAGTGAAACCAAATTGCCAGAAATACAAGAATCTATTCTCACAATACACATACCCAGAGGTTCTACGTCAAGTTTAAAATTTCTCACACCCTATCTTTTTTTGTCCTCACAGACTGTAATTTCAAAAACAGTTAAAAAGGGAAGAACACTTCGGTTGATTGAACAGCTGTCAAAGGACATGACTTCTTTTTCCACCAAACCTGATATATTTTTTTTGTCTAGCTCTCCAGAGGAACATCAGAGAGAGAGAGAGTTGTAAATTTATAATGGAAATTTGAAGTCACTCATGTTCTCCTTGTTGTACTCGGGATGCAAAAGAGATTGTTTGCCTATTCTCTACATTTTATTTCCAGCTATTAAAACAAGTCGGTCGTTTGTTGTTAACAGAGGTGATGAAAATGACTGCTGACAGTTTTAGGGCCTTGTGACGTTTAAGACTAAGACCCAAACTCTCCTATGAGACTGGATCTAGGTAACAGTTTTTTTTTCCATTCATCATTCATAGAAAAACTGATTCCCTGAATAAAACTGCTGATGAATGAGTGAGAAATTTCAGTGAGAGTTCATATGATTAGTATTAATCCATGCCGTTATCTAGGAAGCAGAAATATGCCCAAATATGCCCATATCTGGAAATAAGATCATTTGTACAGTTCACCGAGGCGGAGGTAATATGAGCATATAATGATGTACAACTGTGATTACCACATAGCTATTTTTTAAAGTGCCACAGTGTTGCAATACACATTTTTTAACGAAATCTTAGGAGATCTTGGGAGACTCCCTGTTGAGTAAATGAGGAAATCATCCTTCATCGCCCGTTCTGAAAGACATTACAGGAATATTAACCCAACATTAAAGGATAACAAATTGAACATAAACTACTCACTACACTATGAATTTTCCTCCTGACAATCACACTACAGCATCTGGTAGCGAGTATTTAAGTTTCTTTTTAATCTCTGTACCTTGATTAGCTCTAACTTTAGAAATAGCCAAGAGGCACCTGCATACACACACACACACACACACACACAGACAGACAGACAGACAGATTATTTTTGTTGTTGTTCTTATCACTGATATTTTCACTATTATTGAAACTTACGGGTTGGCTTTTTGCAAGAATATCTCATAAAAGGTCACGCTAGTACTTGAAAGTGGGGGATTTACCAGGTAAAATCACTCTCTTTAAGTTTTGAGCCAACGGTTTGCATCCTTCTGTTATGCAGAAGTTCAGAGGGACTCATATTGAAAGGCTGTATCTTGTGTGTGTGTGTGTGTGTGTGTGTGTGTGTGTGTGTGTGTGTGGGTGGTTTAATAAATTTATGAGCTTGTAATCCTTGTTACATCAAGAATAAGCCTCTACATGTTCAATAACTGGATGATGTTTCAGCGTTTTGTAATGGTTCAGTATTTTATAGTTTGCTATTTCATATTCTTCTGCTGCAAACAGTTCAGCTCCTCAGTGCTGCCAAGTCACTGCCCTCTGAGAGGTTCCAGATACTGACTTCTGTGTCCTACTAATGTGCCAACTAGCTCACCTGACAAGCAAAGAGCAGGAAATGAATTGTGTAGTATTGTATTATGTCATGTGAGAATGAAATCACCAGGACCAAAGTCCAACGGTCACTTCATTCGCCAACAAAAGACAAGGCTATTCCCGCATTTCACAGGATAAGAGACTAAATCCAAAGCCAACCAAATGAAAACAAACACAATCTAAATATTAAAATCCCATTTAACACAATTCATAGCATTACAAAATCCAAAAGGAAAAAAGTTCAATTCAAAATGAGCTTTATCATAACAGCAATTTCCGGTAAAACCATCCAAAAACACTCCACTATAAAACACCTGCCATGTGCTGTTCATTTACTCAAAGGCATTTTGATAGCTAAAAAGTTATAAAATATGATAGCCAACACCAAATTGCAAATACATTATTTAAAAATATATATATATAAGAGTTCAAGTTTTCTAAATGAATCATAAAACCTTTCTTGCAGACATGGCTCTAAATCTTGTAGTGTACTGAAACACTGTACTGAGCCATTCTGAAAAGACATTATTTATTCTAAGAATCTGTTTATGCAACACCAAGAGATACTAAAATTTAGTTTTAAAAAGCTTGATATAAAATCTAATCCAATTACAAATAAAAAAAAAAGAGTAAAGGGTAAAGCAATTTCCTTTGCACTTCCAAACAAAGTCAAGGTTTTACACGCTTCGATAAGATTCCCAGAAAGCACAGAATACTGTTACATTTCATTGCTAACAATAGTTTAGAGGAAGTAATTTTTTAGAGACGATCTTTAGAGAAGGTGTGATAAGCCAAATGAGACACATAGAGAACTTGTAGGTTTGATTAGTATAACTGACATTTGGAAAAAAAAAAAAAATTGAGAGGGCACGCAAAGGACAAGTGTGTGTGTGTGTGTGTGTGTGTGTGTGTGTGTGTGTGGTGTGCGTGTGTGTGTGCGGTGTGTGCAGTGGGTAGGGGGAGATGTACGTGAGTCAGTGAGTGTAGATTTATTTTCAGGTGACTACATGGTTAACATTGTGCGTGTGGTCTGTGCTTAAGGGGTTAACTTTTTAAAGACTGTCGTCCATTCATAAGGTGTGTGATTGTGTGATTGTGAGTGAAAGGGAGAGACAGGGAGAGAGAGCGAGAGAGACAGAGTGAATCGACAGTGAAGGTGGAAGGGCCTCAGTCAGGAAGGAAGCAGACGGTTGACAGGTTGTAATGAGGGAAACTTCCCTTCGAGAACAACCAGGCTGTGAGTCACACTGAAACTTGTCAATAACCAATGATCTGTCGCCTTGCGTCTGCAGCTCAATGAACAGTGACAGGCAGAGGGTACAGAGCTTTCACAACCTGACACACACACACACACACACACACACACACACACACAAACACACACAAACACACACGCTTGAATATAATGAATAAAATGTAACTGTAATGATTTGTAAAGCTTGCACTTTGATCTTCATTGGCTTCATTGATCACAGATCTTTTTGAGTGTGAAACCTGCCTGAACCCATTTAATGTGGCCAGTGTTTAGACTGGATTTGAGTGCTGTCTTTCAAAAAAAAAATACATGGGAGAGGAAAGAGCAACTTTTTTTGGTAGCCAGCTCTGACCAAAGCCTTCCAAAATTCGTTTTAGAAACAAAGGAAACGTGAAAAAAGAAAACATGGCAAGGAAGAGAGCTGATGCAATCTCATCGCCCGATTTCAGCACAGCAAGTGAACGTGTGTGTGTGTGTGTGTGTGGGCGCATGTGTGTGTGTACAGTACACAATAAGCAACGCTCCCACCAGCAGCAGGTGTGTCAGGGGCAGTTTCCAGCTGCAATCCCTGGCACCTCTATAAGGACACCCATCAGCACCAAACAGCACCCAAAAAGCACCCAAAAGCACCCATCAGCACCCACGCCCAGCTCCGAGGCTCAGTCACCTTGATTCCATTATTCTCAAGCAGCCCAGAGGGTGTGTGTGTGTGTGTGTGGGTGTGGAATTTTACATTTTGTTTTGTCTTTTTACTGAAATGTGTTAGGCCTCACTGGTTTTGGGTAACATCTGCACCTTCAAAACCAGTAAACGGTGTCTGGTGGCTTCATGTGAACAACTTTTAACCCATCTTGCTCCGAAGTATTAAGTAACACCAAATAGTTTATTCAGCGCTACACTGATGCTACTGAGTCACGTACTGCACGCCCGCTGCAGCCTGTTTTTCCAGACGGGACTGCAAACACCGACACACAAATCAATACCCATCGCGGAAACTCTTGTCACCGGAAACTCAAATACTTCTTTCTTCCCTCCAACAGAGGATACAGGCCAATAAGCGTAAGCGAGCTTGCCAGAGCGGTCTGACACTTGCGGGGCTGAGCGGGGCCTTAGTTTATGGGATGGAAAAAGGCCACATCATGTCGACCCACTCATAAAGACATCTTTTAACTACTCAGAAGCAGCTCTCTCTTTTGGCCGGCGCTCCTCATGAGATCGAGTAGCTAATAAGCGATTGGCTAGAAGGTGACAGTGGCACGGCAGGAGAGATAAAGCGAGGGGAGAGGGAAGGTTTCTGTGATAGACAAGAGTTCATCTTGTCCCGTGAAGCAGCCTGTACATGTCTGTGCCCATAGTCCTCCAGTGGAAAAATCCAAGCCATTAATCACCATGTAGGCCATTAAACCTGACTTGAGGAGCCAAAAGGAGAACAAAATGTGACGAAACACCCCGTTTTCAAGGTCTGGCAAAAAAAAAAAAAAAAGGATTTCAAAGAGGATAACGCAACCAGTCATCCTCCAAAACCACCATGTTTAATTCAAAGCCGCTCCCTCGCTCCGTGTGACCTTCATCAGAGTCATAGAGAGAGGCAGAGGAGGAGGAAGGTTTTCCCACAAAGGGACATAAATTACCTCAATGCCACATTACCACCCAAAAGGTCTCTCAACCGTCAAGTTCTGAGTTAACCCTTTCATGTGTTCATACACCCCACAGGGTACTTTTGGTGAGTGCAAACACACAGGCACACACACACACACACACACACACACACACACACGCACGCACGCACAGAGACCCGATGAGGCTTACTCACCCGATGAGGGAGACCATCTGCTCCACTATGTGCCTGCTGAAGGTGACGATCACAAACAGTTTCTGTATGACAAAGACACACACAGAGAGAGAGCGGATCAGCCACTGAACCATGAGGTCACTGTTGGGGTGTAGTGCAGGGCAATGCATGCATCATAGTTTGATCAGTCATTTGCCCCCCTCCACACCACACACACACACACACACACACACATACATACACACACACACACCCTACCCATATGCCCAAACCCTGACTGGCAATTTTAGCCTAAAAGCAGCCATGAAGAGGCCCTTTTGTCATGGAGGGCTTGGAACAAAAAGTCTGGGCTCCATGACACATCACCAACACAGTCCACTATAGGTCAGTGGCTATCGTCAGAAGGGTGTGTGTGTGTGTGTGTGTGTGTGTGTGTGTGTACATGTGTGTGTGTAAAGGATGGCTGGATGGATGGATAGAGGGCTTGGGGGATCAAAGGAGATGTGTCACTGCTTCAGAGGGGGGCTGGAAGCCGGCTCCTGTCCAGTCTGATTCCTGCTTACTCACTGGGCCAGAAGGGACAGACGGGCGACTGGCAGCCATTCCGGCTCAAATCAGCCCCGTGTCTTCCCGGAGGGGGGCAGCTAATTGAGGAGATTTTTCAAGGGCTATTACTTTACTTCTGAGTGGCTGGAGGTTACTGTATCATTTTGACATATAAAAAATACTGTTTGATCCAGTAAAATGTAGGCTGCCCTCAACGTGCCGTTAGAAGGCTTTAATGGTCCCATATTATTCAGTTTTCATCATTTTGTTTTCAAATATTCTAGAGCCCAGCATAAGAAAATATTCTTCATGATGTTTTGCAAATATATGTAGTTTAGTTAAAAGGGTATTTATTGAATTAATTTCATAATACTGGACCCTGGTTGGTCGACAACACCGTCTCCTCTGATTCAAATGAGGTAAATCTGGAGGCTTTCCAGTTCAAATACTGCAAACTGGCCTGATTGGAAGGATGTTATCAGTTGTTTAATGAGGAGCGGCAATCAGGACCAAGACCAGTTGTGATGAACTGACTGGAGTTAGTCTAGTAAAGAGTATGGATTTGGGAAAATTCAATCATTTTAAATTTAACATCTCAAGAAAAATCTAAATTAATTAACAATGACTACATTAAACATCTTCAATGATATGCAGTATGTATATAAAGGAAAAAGAGGAACATTTGAATTCCTCTAAATGATCAGTGCTTCACTCCATTGTTCTTTGTGAGGTTGTGTGATGTGTTATCCAGGTCACAGGTTAACAACTGTGTGCAGTTGTTAAGGCTGAGGACTTCCTCATAGGTTGAACTGGCTGAATACCAATATCATTTGGGCAGAACTAACATCAGGACAAAGACTCACAGTTATAAGTTGGCCACACCAAAAAAATAACTCAACTTATAATTGGCATTTGCAACAACAACAAAGCTTGACATTTACTATTGTAGGCTGTCTGTGCCTCGCAGAGAATTAGATAGTTCAATAGGCAAATCAATGCTATGATACAGAGGATATTAGCTCAGTGTGTGTCTGATCACCTACAGGAGCGTTGTATTAACACACTGCGGGGTGATACAGCATGCAAATTCAAGTGTCAGCTGAGACAGGCATTAGCAATGTTCATGACATATTTTGTGGTTTTGTGTTTTCAATTAAATTCTGTGTACTACTACATAAATAAACGATGTAACTTGCACTTGAGTTGTTTTTGACCAATTTAGTTTTTTTACTCATCCCTTCACTTCTTACTTCTACTTCACCAAGACTTTATCCATGTAATGTTACGTGTACTTGGATACTGATTTTGTGCATTATGCCCACATCTCCTATGAATACACTCATTACTGATCTGCTGGTCTCTCAGCCCACATAGAGCAGACAGCTGGGCAAGATGGGGAGAGGGGCCGGCAAGATGGCCGACACAGGAAGGCTGACTAACCTGCTTTAAATCTGTCTGCTCGGAAACTGGCAGTGACATGGTTTTGACTCGCACATTTCAGTTAACTGATTGTGCCAAGTTTGCTAGTAGATAGTGCCGTGATAAGAGCTGCATCACAGACATACCCATTTTCTCACACACGCAACCACACACACACACACACACACACACACACACACAAAGGGAAGCACATGACTTAGTTCTCAATAGTTTACGGAAATAAACCCTTTATAATTAAAGGCCAAGAAGTGAATTCATAAGGATGTGGAAGTCAGGACATCCCACTGTAAATCGCTGTTGTTTTCACTGAACTGGCACTGCATAAATACTGATTAAAATGTCAGTAGGTGAAATGACAACACTGTAACTTCTGCCACACAAAACATTTCCCCAGGAAGCACGTTTGGTGAAAATGTCACTCCAGCAAAAAATCTCATTTTCACCTTTGCCCCATGAAACTGCACTGCTGCTCACATATAAAATCTCTTCTGTCCTCAACAAAATTATCTATCACAAAACAGGGCCCAAATGTGTCTGTCCATGACACCCATTCAAAAATCATCCATCATCTTCAAGTGAACCAGTGCGTCACAAAGCAGGTGATATTAACCGGTCAATAGCACACATTCAGAGGTGAAGCTTAATGAGCATAATAGGCTGAAGCAGCGCAGAATAAAAAGCTTCTCCTTGGAGACTGGTGTGAACACACCTGAACTGCAGGTACAAACCCAGATCAAAAACATGCTTTGAAGCATTGAGGCTGCTGCTTACGCCCACACACTTACACACACACACACACACACACACACACACACAGAAACACACACAAGCCTCGAAATCCCCTTTTGTTCCCTCTCGGCCCATGAGGGAGAGAATGTCACCTGTTCTCCAATGTGCTTTATTCTATTATGTTCCCCTTCCCTGTTGTCTCCTCACACACCGCAGTAAATAAACAACTCTGAACACCAGCAAGATGGCCTGAATCATTTGAACGTCCTGCATTAGATTCAGACCTAGCCTTGAGGAAAAATATACAAAAGCAGCTAGGAGGGATTGGGGCCCTCAGCCCCACCGGAGAGCTGGGTGCAGAAGTCTTTCTTTCCCTGGCTGTTGTATTGTCAGGGAGGGACACACCTCTGTTAGCGGGGCCCCCTGGGACCCCTGGGTGTAATCTGGTCCTGTGCCACCCACGCTACACTCTCTCTTCACCCCCCTCCTTCCTCCATCACCTCCCACAGACAATGTTTATCTGCTCCAACTCACACTCACTAAGTTAACCCCCTTCCTTTCTTTATTTTGGTCAATGCAGGACAACGCTCTCTGGGTAAAGCTACGACTACGGGTGAGGCAGAGTGGAAAATGTTTGTTTTTTTAGCCCTTCATCTTACTGTTACAATAGGCAAATTCCCATAAGTCAGTCCCATGTCGTTACTCACTGACATACTGCAGATTCCAGGACACAAATTGAGGATATTCTAGGATTAGTAGAAGTTGTGGTGAAGTTGATTCAAGCAATTTCTTGTTCTAGGGTTACAATGTATCTCTGTGCAGAAACTATCATGGGGATCGAAGCTGAGTTCCATCAATCTCAAATTCACATATTTATTTTTTACAGTGCCTTATTTATGCTTTTCCTAAATATTAAATCTACTGTAGTCTACCTAGGAGTCTAGTGTACTGTATACTGTACTGTAGCTGCTGCAGCTGCATTCACAAAATGGTTGACTCCCTCTACTTTGGCTGCACAAAATGGCCTCCTTAGTTCCAGTTGAGTACAGTACAGGGAGATGCTGTGCATGAGTTTCCTTCACTATCTAACATGCTGCTCATTCAAAACAATATGGAAGATACGTGCAAACCCTCAAACTCTTGTGCAAATAACAGTTTTGCTCTTTTTCTGCAAAAACAGTCCAGGGAATAGAAAAGATGATGTAAAAATAAAGACTATGAAGTTGTGCTTTACTGTACTCAATGTCAACTGCTCTGACATTCTGATGAACAGTTAGATATTAAAACAAACCCTGTCATTATTTACATGAATATATAATCTTTAAATGAAACTCACCTGAATGTGCATTTTGATGACTGCTTTCCCGATGAGCGTTGCACCAAAAAAGGTCCAGAAGGGAACCAGAAAATGGCCACATGTTATTCCTGCCAGGTCAAACAGGGGATTGGGAATCTGGAAAAAGGTTTCAGGTGATTAGACTTTAGACTTTAGACTGTATAAATTCAGATCAAGAAGAAAAAAAATATAGGACAATATCACTGTGATGCAACATAAAAGTCCATGTAGCATTTTTGCTTTGGCAAAAATCCCTTATATATATATATATATACAGTACATCTGTATTGTAATAGCGATATCTAACTCATATTGATAGTGTCACAAGAATATCTGAAACCAATCAAATGCACATTTCATATTGTTTCATTTTTGTTGACATATTTTAAAATTCAGCATCGTAATTTCCTTTGAATGATAATATGATGGATGATATGACAAAAATGATATGACTCATATCTCCTGGTAAGGGAGCATAAGTGGATTTTATAGAATAAAGTTAATGTGTGATTTTACTCACAGAGGCACAAGCTAAAATCCCAAAGAATCCGACCCTCTGGATGAGTTTCTGCACTGCTAGTTTTGCTCTGGTGGCAAAGTCCTGAAAAAGAGCAAAAAGAAGGAAAATATATAACAAATTATTAATTAGAGACTTAGTGATGTTTAGCTCAAATGGATCACACTGTACTTCCATAATTTACTTTACATAATTAACTAAACATCCTTTATTTTCAGGACACTTCTAAAACCTTGCAGTGACTGATTTGATAATTTTACTACACAGCACAAGTTATAAAAATCAGTTCAATAACCTTTTTATTGGTTATTGTACCGTTTATATCAGATATATATCACAATATCACTCATAATAATTCTATTATTTGTTACTACTGGCCCTTAGATTCAAATTGTTCAAAATGATTACTGGTGACCGGCATTTCATATGATAAATTATTTACAATTCGTTTGTGATAAACATCAGATGGACAGAGAGAATTTGTTTTGATTAGATTAAACAATAAAGCTACTGATAAATAACTAAGGGTCAATTAAACCTAAAAAAAATATATTTTTCTCAGTATTTCTGTGGCAGAGGAAATATCAGAGAGGTGTGTGAAATCAATTCATAAAACCTGCTGCAATTTTATCACTGAAGTGACTACAAAAGATGCAAGATTTGAGACCTATTACTACTAAAATTTAAAATGAAAAACGAATGAGGGAATTTAGGCTGACATTTAGTATTCCAAGAGCTGCTTTTAAGATTTCTCCATCATCTCTGACTGTTGATATTTAAGTTCATTTATCAAACAATGGAGGTGTGCTGTCATTAAATCTTTCCATTTCATATCTAAAAATACATTGTTGCACAAATGAAACGAATAATGAGCCAATAACCAGTTTATACAGTCTCTCTATCTTTTAATGAGTGCAAAGGTGCAGCAGCCACAACAGGAGTATTTTCAGCATCCTAAATTTGCCCTCAACAAAAACTATTTCAACACAGCTTTAACCAATTATTTAGTAAGATGCCCACTGATAAACTGAATAATTAGACTCTCAGAAATTAGGATTACAGCAGTCCAAACCGTTTACAATTTGAAAATATATTTATTTTTATGGATTGGGCACTGGAGGGATTTTCACTTAGTAAAACTCTACATCTGCGCTAAACCCATCCAAGTGTATGTGCTTTTAAATTTAATCTGCAAAATTTCAAGACTTTAGCATGCAATTATCTATGCATTTGTACTTTATTAATTCAACTTGGTCCATTTTAACTCAATAAAAGTGTAAAGTCTCTGTATACTGTGAGATGAAGAACATTTGGTATGGAAAAGCCTGACTGTTTGTGCATTTATCACACAGACCATCAAATCACCTGCTAATAAACCACTTCTTCAAGGAAAAAAAATATTTATTAAATTGATGGAATGAAAAAGGTGTGTTTTAGAATTAAAGCAAGTGCTTTTCCAAATCCATGACCATCTTGTCAGCAAAAAAATCTCTCCAAGTTCACTGCAAAAATACACTAATTCGCCTGACATGTAGCTAATCTAAATAATTTCAAGGCAAATTTCTAAACATGCTTTTTCATTCTTTGAAACTAATAAAGTGGCTTTAGTGTGCCTGTATCTTACCTCTGGTGCATAATTCCTTTGTCATTGGGAATGTGAGAACAAAACAAGAGACTTTGGTCATTCCAATGACTCACAAATTCTTACTTATTCTGCTGCTTTGCCCTATCCGGCCTGACAGCTCCACAAAAGCCTCTTTTCACAGCAATGACATGGATTTTTCCCCAATATACCTTTTCTGGGAAGAGGAGCCTTAATCTGTTTGGGTCTTACTTAAACTAGTTCTGGGAACTCAGTGGGAATGCTATAGAGATTGATTCTACTGATCTGCTGCTGGATGGTTCATACCTTTTGGATGATACATTCAATATCTAGGTAAATTATAAAATGATTACTTCCATACCATGTATATTTTGTCATTCTTAAAATAAATTAATTGTTTTAACTTTGTGTGCAACTGGGTGGAAATCAGAACTCTAAAAATGAAAATGGTAAAATAAAATCAAGGTAAGTGTATTTCTAAAACATTCACTGCATTGGTTTTTTTTGCATGCCTTAATATGCCAAAAAAAATCTGATCTATTGGTAGTAAATAATGCAGACTTAACAGCCAAAACCCTGCACAGTGGATTTTATTATTTTTTTTATTATTATTTTTACTCTATTCCTAATTTTTATTCTACAGAAAGTGTCATGAACAGCAAGAGGAATACACTTGCCTTCCAAAGTTAATAAAGTTACTGTGTTAATACCACTTCTTTTTGGTAAATTGTGAAGTTCTCAATTTATTTATCTTAAATATACTTCATATTTGATGAAGCATGTGTTTATACAACTTAGGCGATGCTTTAATAAGGCAACCATTATATCTCTTTGGTATCTCTATACAAATAAATATCCAGTACATCCTTGTAACAGACATATTCTCAAAAATATGATAATCTAATGCCCAAAATTATATTTTATCATCTTCTGGTGTAACATATCGACATATGACAGTGTACATAGACAATATGAAACAAGACATGTAGATAGATCTAGACAGAGTAGATGCTCTGCAGTAAAAAGCATCCTTCACTACCTTTTAGATTACACTTCATCTCACATTTATCATCATAATAGTTTTAATGCACATAACCTCATATGATTTAATGGCAACTCAAAATATGGGTCTCAATTATTAGTATATGAAGAGTTTCGTTCCAAAATGAGATACACAACATTTTTTTAAAATGACACCCACTCTCCCATATTGACTGCTGGCATGAAAGTTTAGCACAGTTAAGTTAGGAGTCATCTTACGACATTTGCTTATAAAATAGCTCATAGTTCAGAATCATTTATGTTGTTCAAATATTGCCTGATGAATGGTAGGTAGCAAGAGTTTTCAGAAATGGATATATAACGTTTTGGAATGAAACCCTTCATTTGTAATTGTCGGTGGTCAGCGATCTGTATTCAATCATTGTTGTAAGTCTAAATACACTAAATGGATGTTTGCTGAATGTGCAGCAGATTTGCCCCATGAAAGCACATCGTTTTCATCTAAAACAATATCAAATCAGCAAGAAACTAATAAAAACCATATTTTGACTCATAAGCACAGCCAAGAAAAATGACTTTTCTTTGTAAATTGCTGTGTATAAGGCCTCTGTTTCTGAAACATAATGGTAAATCAAAATGTGAGGTGTGGGAGTGGGGGGGTGGAAACACATGATCCTACCAAATATGGTCAACAAAACCAGTACAGTACTGACAACATTTTTTACGGGGTGCAACCCAGTGGACAGGAAATTTGAGAGACATGGGAGGTAGCCTAATAAGGAGGTGGGGGGGGTGAGGGTGGCCTCAATCTGATTGGTTCACAATTTGAATTTCTCCCTCCAATGACGTCCAATCACGAAGGTTTCTCCCAGGACAAGCCTGCTAGTTTAATTCTAGCCTCGTGTCCTTGTGGTGTGTGTGTGAGTGCGTGTG